>NC_133500.1:6296332-6365030 GCF_025370935.1 Choristoneura fumiferana
CGCGACCTTATGAGATGCGCTTTTATAAGGTCGCGTGTGAGCAAAGTAATTATTTTAGTTTATTGAACAAAATGGTAAAATATTAATTTGCCAATATTCATAATCCAATCAACCAACACTGTTATTTAATAAATAGTTAATCACAACATACCTAAGACTTAATCAACATACTCATCACACGGCGACTTCTCCAGAGCATTGAACCTCTTTATCGCCTCTTTCACTCCTATAAAAACGTTATCGGAAGAGTCCATCCCAAACGTGTTCACACCTGTCACGCCAAACGCCCCAACGAACTTAGCACTGACATTATCAGGGTCAATCAAAAACATATTACTATCCTCGTCCATCCCGAAAACTTCATCAGATCGACTAACGAAGATCCCTGTCATTTTATCATTCGGTAACCCTTTGATTTTGATAGGAACCGTAGTCTCTGCCTTTAGGATATACGATGTCTTCGACGCCACGAAGTAAATGTTATTCCTCATATCCACAGTCAGACCATGGCCGTTTGGTATCGCGGGGAAAGTTTCTTGCTTTTTACCATCGTTGAATATCACATGCACTCGATTTTGCGGCCATGTAGCTATATACATCGTATTCCCATCTGTTGTTACAGCTAAATACATAACATCTTCCCCTTGTGCTGTATACGGTTCTACAGTACCGTCATCTTTGTATTTGTATACTCCGTTATCTGTGGCTATGTAGACGATGTCATTGAGGTTATCTACTGCAGTTGATTGTCCCAGTCCTGTTACTTTTATTGCTTCTATTTCTCCGCTGTTATGTAATACTTGTAGACTCATCTTCATTTCTTCGCTTATTAAAGTGTAATATACATTTCCCGTCTTCCAATGTACGTTCATGTCTGCTGGAATCCCGCTTACATTCTTGCTTTCAGTGAAGGAGTAGTATAGATTATGGACTTTGAATGATTTAGCGCAGAGTTGTTCCTGTGTCAGCTGCTTCAGTAAGCTCTGTCGGGTCATGACTGGATTTGCGGTTGTTGTTAGTAGTAACGTCGTTAGGAACATCAGTGATCGCTCCATCTGCGAAAAAAAAATTAGAGTTCTTATGTATCTACTTTTCATACTAGTTGCATAGAAAAGTGGATACTTTGTAGGGCACCGACTGTAACTATACATCCTATTTTACTTTTGCAGTTTGTCTTAGATTTTTTTAGGATTAGCTCGTTGAAGTGGCAATGGGCTGGGCAGGCCATATATCAGGGAGAACAGATGGCCGTTGGGGCCGAAAAGTTTTCAAATGCCGCTTCCAACCATAGCATCAGGAGCTCTATGGGGAGGCTTATGTCCAACATTGGACGTCCTACGGCTGATATGATGATGATGATGATATTACAAAAGTCTTTCGACGAAAGATCCCCTTCAAAGCGTTGGAGTTTTAGAGCAATTAGATTGTTTCAATGTATGCCGGATGTTGGATGAAGTCCATTTTTAACTCCCGGCGCTAAAAGAGGTGTTATAAGTTTGACCGCTATGTATGTCTGTGGCACCGTAGCTCTTAAACGGGTGAACCGATTTGATTGCATTTTATTTTATTTCAAAGCAGGGTTTCTAGCGATAGTTCTTAGACATGTTTTATCGGTTCAGCCGTTTTTGAAATATTGAACTTTTTCCAACTTTTTGTTGGTTAGGTTATCTTTCATATACGATCAATAAGAAGAGACATGTTCCCAATTTTAGAACCACCTTCATTATAACACTTATGTATTATGTTTATCAATAACATTATAAACATTAGTATTATTATTATTAAGATTTCATGTTAATTGTTTATCTTATTGCTTTGTAGGTCTTAGTTTGTAGGTTATTATTATAAGTTTAGTTTAATTTTCTATTATTTGATCTATGTAATTTGTTGTTGTTGATATAATAAAGACTAATTTTTTTTATTTCTGATGTAAAAAAGCGAAGTATAATCTTCGTAGTAACTTTGTAGTGGCAGTGGGCCGGGCACATTGCTCGCAGGACTGATGGCCGATGGGTCAGAAGGTACTCGAATGGCGTCCGCGGACCGGGAGACGAGGTGTCGGTAGGCCTCCAACAAGATGGAGCGACGACCTGGTTAAGATCGCGGGATCGCAGTGGTTGCGGAAAGCACAAGACAGGTCTGAGTGGAGAGCCTTGGGGATGTCCAGCAGTGGACGTCTTTCGACTGACATGATGATGAATCTTCCTCAATGAAATTACTTGACTTTTAAGCCTTATAAGAAATAGTAAATTGTTTAGTAGACATCACAGGGAACCGACGTGCTGTTAGCTTCCTTGGACAAAGAATTAGCTTAGCTAAGTAGTTAGTGAGGGAACGCTGCCAGCATCATCGATTTTTTTGTGCACTTTAATTATTGTTACTTAGTAATCATAATAATTATGAATTTGTTTCCTTAAAAAAGACACGTTTACATAAAAGAGATGGCAGACCCCAAACTAGGCTGAGCTGTATCTCGGGTTCCTAAAAGTTGAGGACCCTAGTCACTGTTTTTTGAAAGTGTACCAGCTGTATATAAAAATTCAGTATTTAATTAGACATTCCACGTTTTACTAACATTAATTCATATATATCTTCCTTTACTACTAATTTACCTTTGTTTTGTTTCCGATACGTTACACTACAAATCACTAACACTCCAATTGATTGTTTTCACCACACTGACTTCTTATCTCCAACACAGCTATATATAATTACATCAGTTGTTTTTACTAACCCTGTGATGACAAGAACTGTTTTGTACACAAAACAAGTAGTAAACAATATCATTTCAATATAGCACATTAAATCATTCTGTCCTTACATAAGTATAGTGTTCGTTCGATGTCTCAATAACTTTCAATCGTCTTCAAAAATAGAGACTACGTACTATATCTTTTTCAGAAAATCGTTGCAGTTATAAATTATAAAATATACATTTACATGAAACTGATGTTTCTACAAGCTGTTTGACTTGACCTCGTATATTAGTTTGTTTGCATTGAATCTCACAATTTAAATTAGGCAAAATTACGCATATGTACGACACATACATGCACAGCGAAAAAGTTCGTATCAAATATTAGATTTTTACAAAAACGAATACGCGAACATGGTAAACAAATAATAATTTGCTAACTGCACATTTTGTTGACTGAAAAGACATGATACTGCATGTACCATTTAGCTAAATAAGTCTATAAATTTTTAAACAAGTTCCTATCGAATGAATATGTCGCTAAAGTCGAACTTTCAAGTTGACAGACATTTTTTTTGACATTATTGTTTTATGACATGTAAACGATTATCAACTTTAGGGTGGTAGACCACATAAAGTCAAAGTCAAAATATCTTTCTTCAATTTAGGCTATAACAAGCACTTATGAATGTCAAAAAAATCTACCACCGGTTCGGAAAAACCTCTGTTGAGAAGAATCCGGCAAGAAACTCAACGAGTTATATTTTTTTAAACAGATTTACAATTATTAAATGATATCTAATACATCACAACTTTATTTTTAACACAGTAGCTAGAATATTTGGCTGATGGTACCTAACTGTAGTTATCAATTCCAATTCATGACCATTCAACCAGTCTTCTTGGTCTTGCAGTGCCATCTCCTATTTCTGGAGGTCGGCAATCCTCAAAGTTATCCATGACCCTGGCTGGACACAGCAGCACAGAACAAGTGATCTTGTGCTCACGTCCGATCACTACAAGTGTATGAAATTCGAATTGCAAGATTTTAAGACAATTTACCCATACACAAGACCCTGAAAATGAAAATAATGCCAAGAGACGTGTATTTCTCCCAGAGGATCGTACTTGTGGTCCAAAGGAGTGTAACATCATGGGAACCCGTCACAGGCAGATCTTTTAGACGGTATGAGGGGGTGACGGAGATGAAGCAGTGAAAAGTCAGCAACGAAACGAGAGAGAAAGTTTATTAACGAACGTGAATAGAATACAAACTGATACGCGTACATTACTGGTCACGAGTATTCCAGCGCGGGGTGGAAAGATCCGAGAACCAGCAGTGTAATAGACTCTAGACAAGGACGCTAAAACGACTCAACTGGAGGGTGAGAGCGCATAGCGTACATTGCTGAGTTCCTACCTCTGATAACAAAACAATTTCTTGGGTCCCTATATAAATACTCGTCGGCGAACAAACGTTAGCTAGTTTGAATCTACAGCCAGCGCCATCTAGCGAAGCGTTGTGAGCGTCGCTTGTAGTTCTTACGTTTCGGTATGCGTGTCTTGCTGCGCAACTGTGTTAGTAGCGACATCTATGCGTGAGGCGACCGTACTATTAATTCTTGTCTTGTGTATTTTGTGTTATAAATCTCCCCCTCTGTCCACGAAGTCGTCCCGACGAGTGGGACAGGACTAATTTAATTTTATTGACGGGCTTTGCGCGGTCTACCACGGGTCTAGCCGTAGCCGTAACAGGGGTTGCTTTCTTGTTATTACTCTGCTTCTTCGGTCTTCCTCTCTTGCGTATTGGTAATGTGGGTTCTGGTACATCAGTGTCTCCAGATCTGTATGGAACCAAAGCTGATGCATGATATATACCAACGGGCGTATTTGAAGAAGTGCTTGCAAGTTCGAAGGAGCTAGGGCCATGCCGTCGTACAATCAAGTAGGGTCCATCGCGTCGGGGAGCCAACTTGGAGCTAAATCCCTGACTGGATTTACTTAGTGTATGGGTAGTAGCCAACACCAGGTCTCCCGGTTTATAGTTTGGACAAGCGCGTCTTTGCTGATCGACATAGTCCTTTCGTTTTTCTTCCTTTGCTTCTTGTATTTCCCGTGCTTTGAGCAACGTTTCAGCCATCGTAAGTAGGCGAGGAGTAATTTCTTTGACGAAGTTCTCGTTTTCTACTATTGTCCGCAGATCATGGTTTACATCATCTGGCGTTCGTAATTCACGTCCGAACGTGAGATATGCGGGTGTATAACCAGTGGAGCAGGATTTAGCTGTATTCATTGCCAAAGCGAATGCTAGGTAACTTCTCTGTCCACATCGTGTGTTTATCCCTTACCAGGATAGCCAGTTGCGTCTTTAGGTCACGATTTATTCGTTCAATTGGATTGGTCTCTGGGTGATAGACCGGGTGAATCCGTGTTGAATACCTAAGCAATATGTTAACTGTTGCATTACGCTACTGACGAATTGCGTGCCATTGTCGCTAATAAATCGCCGTGGAGCGCCGTATCTTAAGATTACTTCGTCGAGAAGTATTTTGGCACATTCTTCTGCAGTTGCTCGTTCTAGGGCAAATAGTTCCACCCAACGTGTTGCAACGTCCTCAATAATAAAGATCCAATTATGATTTGAAGGGCTTCGGGCAATGGTCCGAATAAATCAAATGCCACTACTTCAAAGCGCTGATTCTGGGCAGTTGTCTGAAGCAGACCAGCAGGCTTCTGATTTGAAGGTTTGTAGCGTTGGCAGTAAATACAATTTCGGACGTAGGCTTCTATGTCTTTTCTCATCCCCTTCCAGAAATAACGTTTTGCTATGCGTTCAAAAGTTTTGTCCGTTCCATAATGTCCAGCAGTGGCTTCATTATGGTAAGCATGAATGATGCTTGATTGCTCCTGTTTAGGGATGACCAATTGACTGGATTCTGCTTCCGAGTGCGGATAATAGCGGTACAATATACCGTTATTCATATGATAGCCCTTTTTACTCCAGTATCGACCATTTTCTTCATCAGGGCTTTCTAAAGTTTGCACTATTTTAACAATGGCTTCATCTTTCTGCTGCTCTTGTTTTATCATTTCTTTACTCTTTGCAGGCATATCTACCATCACCGTACAAAGTCCACAGTCCTCCTCCAATGCTGGTTCACAACTGGGACGGGACAAAGAGTCAGCAACGACGTTAACTCTGCCAGCAATATACTTGATGTTAATATCGTATGGCTGCAGTAGTAGAGCCCATCGTGCTAATCTCCCAGTTGGTGACTTCAAGGACATGAGCCATCTAAGGGCTTGATGATCGGTCATGACAGTAATCTTTCCTCCTTCGATGTAACCTCGGAACTTATTGACAGCCCATACCACTGCCAAGGCTTCACGTTCTGTGGTTGAATAGTTGCGCTCAGGTTTGGTTAAAAGGCGACTCGCATACTCTATGGGGTGTTCACTTTCTCCCTCCCCCTGCACGAGAACTGCTCCGAGTGCATAACTACTTGCATCACTCTTTATGGTGTACGGCTTGGTGTGATCAGCCTGGGCAAGCACTGGTGATGATACAAGAAGTTCACGTAGTTTTGCAAAAGCACTTATCTGGTCTTCTTCCCATTCCCAGTTGGCATTCTTCTTAGTCAGACGTGTCAGGGGCTCTGCTACCTTGGCGAAATTAGGAATGAACCTTCTATACCATGAACACATTTGGATGAATGACAACAAATGTTTTAGGTTCCGCGGGCGTGGCGTGTCCAATATAGCGCTGACTTTTTCGGGGTCAGGCTGTAAACCTTCAGGAGTTATAAAATGTCCCAGATATTTCACCTTCTGACAGCAGAAGTTACACTTGTCGCGATTCGCGGTCAAGTTAAATCCGTTGAGCTTGTTGAACACATCTTGCAGGTCTTTCAGGTGATCGTTAAATGTGGACGACATGACGATTAGGTCATCCAAGTATACCAATAACTTGATATGGCTGAGTGAGATGCGGAATCTATCCATCATTCTCTGGAATGTGGCCGGAGCGTTGCGCAATCCAAATGGCATTCTCAAGAATCGATACATTCCAAAGGGGGTGACAAAGGCCGTCTTATCCTGGTGCTCTGCCTTTACAGGTATCTGCCAGTAGCCAGCACGGAGGTCAATCGTACTCATATATGGTGTGGACTTAGCACTGTGAAGCAGATCATCAATCCTGGGTAAAGGATATGCATCAGGAGTTGTTATAGCATTAAGCTGCCTATAGTCAACGCAGACTCTCGTGCTACCATCTCTCTTTGGAACCATTACCACTGGCGCAGCCCATGGTGATGAGCAGGGCTCGATGACTTTCTCAGCTATCATCTTCTCAATCTCTTTTTTTAGTATCTCAGCCTTTATAGGTGACAAGCGGTATGGTGGTACCGAAATCGGTGTGTGATCACCGGTGTCAATGGAGTGCTCGAAGTCCTTCACTGGGTTTCCATTGGGCGTGAACACATTCTGGTTCTCCTCTAAGAACTGTTCTAATTCTCTAACCTCAATGGTAAATACGGATGTGGATGGAAAGAGATCGTCATCACATCCATTCGACTCCTCATCATAATTTTGCAGGCTGATTCTAGCATCTTCATACAATGCGTCTAGTATGGGCGAGTAGTTAGAAGGGAACTCGGAATGGGGCCTTTTACAAGGAGGAGGCGATGACATATCGATCCTCTTCAACGGTCCATAGGGACGCTCAAAGCTGGCTGCAGTGTTACTTTCTTCAGGCAGCGAAGGTGATAAGGAGTACGCACTTTCTGTTGCCATGAAGGCTACTCCTTCTCCAAACTTGGCGAAGCTCTCCTTATAGAGTTCAAACTCATTAAATGGATCGTCAATGAAAAACCAGGTATATTGCGGCAAATTAAGGACAATGTGAGCATCTTGAAGGAAGCCGACCCCGAGTAGGGTTCGGTTGTGGCGCGACTCTGGCAGAACCAAGAACGTGGTATGAACCGTATGGTCATTGATCTTTACTGGAGCCTGGGTTACCAGTACGGTTTGTGGCCTCTGAATGCCGTCAGCCATGGTAATGCTCACTCCTAATTCCCTAAATGTGAAACCTTTCTTTCGTAACTCACAATATAGTGAGTATGAGGCGATACTTGATTTGGCGCAACTATCCAAATAAGCAGCAGTGGCAACTCCTCCAATATCAATATAGACGACGGGCCTGTCTCTAGAATCGGTGGAGACCGCAATCGAACAACATCCGACGTCCACCGCGGGCCGCTGAGCCTTATTTGCGTTGCACGTTGAGCAGTTGCTTCTTACTACCCCTGGTGTGCCGCAGCCATAGCATCTAAATTTTGGAGCAGACGGGGACGGGAACTGAGTTATTTCTTCAACTCCATTAGGTTTGACGCCTTTTTGAGGATTATCCATGCGCGAGGACAGCTTCTTGCAAGTCTCAACGGTGTGGCCGTAGTTTTTACAGTACCTACAGCGGGTTTTCCTCGTTGGCGCTGGCCTTGAACCTGGGAGCGGTTTATACTCGTTTGTTTCGGTTGACACAACACGATCTTTTTCTTTTAGTACATGCTCCGCTGCTTGAGCCGCTTTCAGAAGATCCTTAAAGCTTTTCACTTCCGCACGAGTAACCTTTTCCCTTATTTCTAGACGAAGCAGTCCAAAGACCATGTCTAGCTGGTTAGTCTCCGACTGCGAGTTAGGTAGCTGTGAAAACAACAGCCGCTTTCGTCGTATAAATTCTTCAGTGGAAGTGCCAGGAAGTTGCTTCTCCTGCGTGATATCGATATATATCAAATATGCTTCGCGAACAGGCGCAAAATTTTCTCGCAGTCGTATTTCAAAGTCAGACCATGAAGTCACATCGTTCCTGACTCCCAACCACCAAACTCCGGCTTCTCCCTTTAATAGTATGGGTAGTTCGCTAAGGGCAGTCATGTCGCCGATGTCAGCTGTACGTTTAAATATATTCACAGCTGACAGGAACGCTTCGACGACTTCGGCGTCCTTCACGCCATTATAATTATAATTGCAGTCTATGAAAGACTTCTTCGCAGGTTGTGTAGCGGGAAATCTGTCCAAGAACTGTGTAAACTGCTCTGGCGACAGCATCTTGTTATGTACTATTGGCCTTTTCTTCGTTTTGTATGTAGTTATACGTCCAGAGCGTGTAACGAAAGTTGGGCTTTTTACTCTCGCTACTCCAGATCCTCCTCCACTCATTAACAAAGTAGGTCGTCTAACGTCGTAGGCGTAGCGTAGGTCGTAGCACCGTAGCAGGTTGCGTAGAGCTCGTAGCACGATGATGATGATGATGATGACGTCACGTAGACGGGCCTCACGTGCAGGGCGCCAGTTATGAGGGGGTGACGGAGATGAAGCAGTGAAAAGTCCAACGAACGAGAGAGAAAGTTTATTAACGAACGTGAATAGAATACAAACTGATTACGCGTACATTACTGGTCACGAGTATTCCAGCGGGGGGTGGAAAGATCCGAGAACCAGCAGTGTAATAGACTCTAGACAAGGACGCTAAAACGACTCAACTGGAGGGTGAGAGCGCATAGCGTGCATTGCTGAGTTCCTACCTCTGATAACAAAACAATTTCTTGGGTCCCTATATAAATACTCGTCGGCGAACAAACGTTAGCTAGTTTGAATCTACAGCCAGCGCCATCTAGCGAAGCGTTGTGAGCGTCGCTTGTAGTTCTTACGTTTCGGTATGCGCGTCTTGCTGCGCAACTGTGTTAGTAGCGACATCTATGCGTGAGGCGACCGTACTATTCTTGTCTTGTGTATTTTGTGTTATAACGGGTTTTTCTTTTTATAATTTTATTTTATTTTATAGTAATATGTAGGTAGCTACATATATTTACATAGTTAAGATAATTTCGTTTTTTTTTCTCTTGTTAACTGTTAATTCTATGTGTTTTATGTACAATTTATAGAGATGCAATAAAAACTTGTAAAATATAATAAAAAAATAGGTGTAATAAAATAATTTGGCAGAATACACAAGCAAATTCGCATGATAAGCACTAGTTACTTAAATTAATCAGACAGTTGCTTTACTTGTACTAAGTCGTAATCGTCACATCATTCTCGAGAAATTTCCTGTTTACAAAACATAATAATATTAATGATACCAATAATGTAAATAATATATTAGTCATTAGAATGGCTTTGTTTTGGTATTGTAAGTAGCATCTCGCTAGGAGTGAAGATCCTAGTGATGGTATTTTTAACAAAAATTGGCCAAGAGCGGATCGGGTCTATAAGTTGTACTACCAAGAAAGTTTTATAAAAAACGCGCCGACGAATTAAAATTCTGAAACATTATTAAATTTCCATGACAATTCCAAAAAAAAAACGTGAAAACAACAATCGAAATCGATTTACAACCACCTCAACAACCACCCAAGACGTCGACGGAAAAAAACCGTCGCATCGACAAACTCTTTTTTGGAGTCGGTTAAAAATACCCCTTCTTGGTGAAAATGCTAAACCTCCACAAATTGAGATGTAAAATAGGCGATGAAAAATGACCGTCTGTCACCCCCCACCATCCATCACCCCTTTAATCACACGTTTTGTCATCATGATCAGTTTCGCGTGAAGCTCAAATATCAGCGGAAATTGTAAGTGTTTTTCAATATAAGTTGAATAATGTTTTTTAGGGTCCCGTACCTATACAGGAACAGGAGGCCTCTCACCAGTTTATTCGTCTACAGGATGTTTCTGACTTTGGGGCTTTAGATCCAAGGTTCGATTCTACTCACATAACTGAGCTACTGAGTTCTGCAACTTTTTAAAAAATGACCACTGTTCCTTTAATTTTTTTATACAGATTAAATGTAATTTTCAATGTTTGCAATACAATACTAAATTGACAGTACATTACACAATTTTTTATCTTAGAGATGTCAAATAAATGTCAAAAAATATTTTCTTTTACAAATATAAAATTTTACTCGCAAATGTGATGAAAAACATTGTATTAAATTGTATGTCGCACGGGCGGTACTAGAATAACGAACATCGACTCATTAAAGCCCTCAGTCTTTGACTTCGGGCTTCTAATAGACTCTCTTTTGTAATTCCTTATTTACCGCCCTTAAGGCACAATGTACTATAAAAGCCTCCGTACCAAGATACAGCCATAACACACATTTACCGATCAATCTTTGGGGATCAATAAATGATCTAAATTCAAAATATTTGAAAAAGTTACAAAAAAACAAAAGTAGCTAGGTAGCTTATAGCTATGCGAGTAGAATCAAATCTTGAATTGAAAGCCCCACATTCTGAGACACCCTTTATACGAAGAAACTTAAATGGGTTATTCGCAGTGCGGAGCATAGGACGTCCACTAACGAGATGGACGGATGACCTGCTTAGAGTCGCGGGTTTACGGTGGATGCAAGCCGCTTCCAACCGAGGCAACTGGAGGTCTATGGGGGAGGCCTATGACCAACAGTGGACGTCCTATGGCTGTTATGATGATGATGATGATGATGATTCGCAGTTCCATCACCAGCATTTTTTTTCATATTATGACATAGAACAATAATTAAAATAACATGATTTCTTCTTCTTACCGATCTATATTTTTTAATTTGCTTATTTTTACACGATTTACGGAAATAGATAATAAAAACCGGCCAAGAGCGTGTCGGACATGCCCAAAATAGGGTTCCGTAGCCATTACAAAAAAACAAATATCTTCACGGCACTTACGTCCTTTTGTTGAGAAGCGCAGTTGCACTCAAAAACGGTATACCCGATCATGTTGAAACCAATTTTCGTTGAAAGTATTTATTAAGCGTTACCTTTCCATATTTTTTGGACAAACGGTTTATAAGATAGAGGGGGGGGGGACAATTTTTGCTACTTTGGGAGCGATTATAACCGGTAATTTAACTACAAAATAAATAGCGGCTTTTACAAGTAGTTTTCGAGTAAAATGCCTGTGACATACGGACGGGCAGACAGACAGACAGACAGGCAGACGGACTTGACGA
The DNA here is from genome assembly GCF_025370935.1 of Choristoneura fumiferana. Taxonomy (NCBI): domain Eukaryota; kingdom Metazoa; phylum Arthropoda; class Insecta; order Lepidoptera; family Tortricidae; genus Choristoneura; species Choristoneura fumiferana. Next base: position 6,308,042 of record NC_133500.1, read on the forward strand.
AACTATATAACTAAAATGGCAAAAACGGAACCCTAAAAAAAATCATCAAATATTATTTTTTATAATGCCATTGCAAAGAAAAAAATATCCAATACTTTCGTATAAACCGTCCATTACTGCCTACATCTTGCATTATACCGTTCTTTCACCATTTGAGCAAGGTTCGAGAAAGACATCATTTTTCACTACCCCACGTCACACAGGTAATGAATGAAACCCTTACAACCGCCACGATGTTTTCACAACTTAAAAACAAAACCAACACTCATAATACCAGTAGCATAAAAGTCAAATTAGATTTTGCAAGCGTTTTAGTAAGGTTGTTGGTTAGGCTGTCTAATGATACTTGAGCTCTGATAGGTTAATTATTTCTCCCCTGAGTCGTCTTTTCGTTTTGGGGCCCGCGGGGGAAGGAGGTCTTTGGTAGCTGGACGTCTTCTGAAATTGCAGGAACTCTGAGCTTTGGTCCCTGAATGGTTCCAGACGCAAGTGGCTTTAGCCGACTACGGCAAAGCAAAAAGAGCTATGAATTCGAGAACTTTTGTTGGATAATATAATAAATATCACACCGAACGTGTCGTATATTTGTACAGAATTTTTAGAGAGACTGCTTCTTCTTCACTAGGAAATCTGTATATATTGTGCAATTTTGTTCACTTGGGCGACAGACCGGTTATCTTTGATGTCATGTAAGTAGGTAAGTCAAAACCTAGGCAAACTTTAATTATGATTTCACTATGGTTATTTTATGCAACTTTTTACATTTAATTATGATTAATTTATTAGAGTTGTTTGACTTAGTATTTATTGATTATTTTGATTTGATATGTTAAAGAGAATGCAGTACTAACCCTTAAAAATAAGACTTATGTATTATAACTAACAAACTATGGATCCTGGTCTGCAATAAAGCATTTTTAATTTCATTTAATTATACCAATCGACGCGCTATGTTTTTCTAATTACTTATTTCGGTGTAAAGAACTCCATTTGATCACAACTGCACTTGTACCCTTTTTCATCTGCTTAGAACGCCGCAGTGAACGACAACTTGCCCCTTTGTTCCGGTTGCCCGCAACTCTCATGGTTTCGTCAGTCCACCTAGTGGCAGTCCTGCAACGCCTTGTCTTCCGGTTCGTGATTGACACTCGAGGGCTTTTCTCACCCAACGGTTGTCTCTTCAAATTCAAATTCATTTATTTCGTCAGCATAGCCTCCCGCATGGTCTGTTTACCCGATTATGGCGAAGTAAAATTTGTGTTAAATGGAAAAGGTTTATTATTTATGGTTGGATTTATGGAAGATGAGTTATTCAGTTACAGACAGGTCGGTTATTAAAATTTGTGTCCACACGCGTAAAACAGTTGCGACTGCGACACACAGTAATATTAATTAAGTACATTATTGTATAAAAGTCGTTCGTTTTGTTTGGAAATGATTACGTGCTGAGTGTAGTAATACATTCTCTGACAATGTCAAATATTATTACGATTATAGTTAAAAATATATAGCTACGTTTTACATGTGGTAGAGCCTTACTGTAACCACTTGCTGGCTGCAGTACGAATGGGCCGACTCGACCGGGTTAGTACCACACTCCCACAGAATACCGGCGTGAAATAGTAGTTTTGATACTGTGTTTCGTATGGTGAGTGAGAGATCCGGAGGTCCAACTCCCCTCCTCTATCCCCCTCCCCTTTAGGACGGCAACGCACCCGCAGTACTAATTATGTTGTAGGCTAATTATGTTGTATTTGTCCATGGGTGGCGGTGATCGCTAACCATCAGGTGACCTGTATGCTTGTTTGCCAGCTATTTGATTGAAAAAAATAGCCTCGAGCGAGACAGACGGACTGGCAAAAGAACAAACAGCAGATGCTCCAGAAGTCCAGAAGCATAGCTCTACAAAATAAGTTTCTTGAAATTGTAAAGTTCAATATGAAAGACGGAGCAATTTTAATATTGACTATTTTCACTCTAGAAGCTTATAAATACAATTCGCTATCCAGTAAATTTTCAATTGTTTCCAAGAGTATAAATCTTGACAAAAGTCTAGACTTCCCGTCCGTCTGTCCGTAGAGATAGTGCAATGCCGATGCACATGCATTTTTAATATGTGCATCAAAGCTAAGTGCCTTGTTTAAGCTACTAAACTTGTTTAAATCGTGTACTACACAGTAGAACAACCCGTGACCTCTCAGAAAAACCTTCGGGTTTCGGGGGACATCGGAAGGATTCGTTAGTAGAAAATGACAATTTTGTCTTTTTGACTTAGTAGCAATCCATCACGCGAAGAGTGCACTCGTTGTGTTTTCATTGATTTATATAGAGCAGTTAAAACCACCACTTACATATTTATTTAGTTTGTTATTATTCGGAAATTGATTTCCATGGCGAGTCAACTTAAACAGGGTATTTCTGTAAATAGCCAATCACGGGAAATTGTTTATAATGTATAGGTATATAAATATTTTGTAAAGAAGCTGAAAGTTTAAAGAAAAGTGTTGATCGTAAATATTTTAATAAGGTTCAAGACCGAGTTATAGAAGCAAGGGGATTTTGTAAAGTTCATTAGAAAATATTTAACGAAAGCAGACCAAAAAAATTCATTTGACATACCCAAGAGAAGTAGATACAACAACAGCTCTATATATAGGTAGAGTCATGACGCGTGCCGTGGTTCTTATTACAATGTCATTAATGTCTAATTTTGACAAAATCACGCTTCTTCGTGGATGGCACTAGGTATACTTCCATATAAAAGTAGTAAGGCTCTATTTAAATTAACGATGGAAGAATTTTAAAATTCGAAAAAAAACTGATTTTGTTGTATCATGACAAAAAGTCACATTGTGTTAAAATTAGAAAAAGATAAAGAAGCGTTATATTATTACAGTATGGTTTATTTTGTACTCATGGTTATTCTTGGCATAACTTTTTACGGTAACTTTGAAAAGTTTTGCAAGTTGATAACAGAACAGAACCGCGTCACGATCGCGTGTCATCGTCTATACCCGAAGCATGCTTCTAAAATCCGAAGGTTTTCTAAGAGCTCAGAGCTCGCGGAGTGTAAGTACATAATGCTTTAGCTAGGCTATGCGCCGCAAGAAACTTGGCAAGTTGGCAGAAAGTAATTTTTAACAAAGTAAATTAATAACTTCACCAACAATAAGTTGGAAAACCCCCGATTTTGTCACTTCAAAGTTCAATATCTCATAAACGGCTAAACCGATTTTGATGAAACATGTCTAAGAATCATCGCTAGAAAACCTGATTTCAAATAAAAGAACTGCATTCAAATCGGTCCACCCGTTTTAAGAGCTACGGTGCCACAGACAGACACATAGCGGTCCAACTTATAACATCCCTCTTTTTGCGTCGGGGGTTAAAAATACAATCTACCTATAACCCTTTTCCACGGAAATTAGATCACAGCATCATATTGAAAATATCCCACTGACACTAAAGATTTATGGGCGGGGATAGCGATGATTTATTAAATATCCTCAGAGGAATGTTTCGTCCACCACGAAAGGTCTGAACGTGAATAATAAATGTTGTATCGCCCGAGATGGCGGAATGAGATACTGTTATATTATCTTTTAAATACATCCTGTTTAACCAAATATCCAACAAAGCTATACGACTATTATAAATCAATTACACTATACTGAACACAATTTTCGCAAACTGCAATACAGTCGATGAAACTAATTCCTTATACATAGCAAAACTTATTTAATAACTATATCCTATTTATAATGCTAAGTGAACTAATAGTTACTAAGCAAAAACAACTTTACATCGTAAACGTGCAGCCTTAAGTATATTTAGGATTCTCGTAACGTATACATTTAAATAACGACAGGCGCTTTAAAGATTGCGTGCATAATGGTTTTCTACCGTATTTTATCGGAAAGAACGTATTTATCTTGCTCTTTTAAATTAGTTTCAGTATGCAACGTACATCTTGCGTGCTCTTCATTTATAGGGTTCCGGAGCCAATATGGCGAAAACGGAACCCTTATAGTTTCGCCATTTCTGTCTGTCTGTCTGTCCGTCCGCGGCTTTGCTCAGGGACTATCAATGCTAGAAAGCTGTAATTTTGCACGGATATATGTGTAAACTATGCCAACAAAATAGTGTTTTTTTTTCTCATCCAACCCCATAGTGTGGGGTATCGTTGGATAGGTCTTTTAAAACCATTAGGGGGTCGCTAAAACGATGTTTCGATTCAGTGATTTGTTTGCAAAATAGTCAACTTTAAAAATGCAAATTTTCATTAAAATCGAGCGTCCCCCCCCTCTAAAGTCTAAACCAGTGGGAGGAAAAATTAGAAAAAATTCAAGATGGTAGTAAGTATATCAAACTTACAAGAAAAACTATAACGGTTAAGTTTTCTGGAGAATTATTAGTAGTTTAAGAGTAAATAGCAGCCTAAGGTATAAAAAATACCTAAACTTGGAAGATTCCATACAAAATATGAATCCTTAGAAAAATATTACTTAATTTTTTCGTAATAGCTACGGAACCCTGTTTTTGGCATGTCCGACACGCTCTTGGCCGGTTTTTTATTTTAACATTTGACACTAAATTATTAAGTTCCTACTTAACCCTTAAAAAAGGCAGTGTCCACCATAAACTTAATATTACTGTGTCCACAAAAATGCCCATGGTTCAAGATTGCCTTTTTTTTTTAATGTAGAATATTTGGGACTACAAGGTAATGACAAAGTTTGAACCATAAACTTTTTCAATTTTGACAATTTAAGGGATATTAATGGATATGGAAATGTCATTCAAAACTGATTGACACTTCGGATGCCGTCTTATTTCGATTGAGATACGACTTTTCCCAATGGAAAACCATTATGAATACATCTGTAATGTTTTGAGGGCGTAAATCGCCCATTTTAATTTTATTGTGCACCTGTCTAATTACCGTACCGCTTTTTTCCCGCACTAGTGACACGGTAATTAGACTTGAGTGCACAGATAAATGAGAATGACTGAAATACGCCTTCGACCGTACACTGATTCCCCCTCTCATATTTACGGAACACTCTTACGTTGAGTCCTGAATGTACGTGCCTGTATTTGAGGCTCACTCTTTCGATAAATAAATCTGTCCTCATACTGGTACTTTAACAATAGGGCTGGCAAGCCAATTTTACTAATCTTACTAATAAACTTATTTACTCTATCCTACTAATATTATAAATGTGAAAGTTTGTGAAGATGTTTGGATGTTTGTTACTAAATCACGTCTAAACCGCAGAACCGATTTCGATGAAATACGGTATACAGATAGTTTGAGTCCCGGGGAAGGATATAGGATAGTTTTTTATCCCGGAAAATTTCATAGTTCGCGCGGGATAGCGATAAAAGATTGTGAAGATGTTTGGATGTTAAGATGTTTGTTACTTAATCATGCAATAATGGCTGAACGGATTTACATGAAACTTGGCGTACAGATAGACAAAGATCTGCATTGAGACATAAGATGCTTGATATCCCGGTAATGCGTTCCAGTGGGATAATATTTTTAAGTTTAAACAAGACTAGAGGGCACTGTCCAAGGCGAAAAGCGTTTTAGACCAGCTTCCAGTTGCGTTTTAGACCACTTACTACTTAGACCAGTTGCCTTATAGACCAGTTGCGTTTTAGACCATTTGCTACTTAGACCAGCTGCTTTTTAGACCACATGCTACATAGACCAGTTGCTTTTTAGACGAAGTGAGACTAACCCGCGTACCGTACCTCGGCTCTGAAGTTGGCATGACGTGATAACTTCGTTTGCAATCAATAGATGGCGTTGTGCGAGCGATCGTTATCCTTTTAAATTGCTACCGTAACCTTTTTTCAAGCAACTCTAAGACATTTATTTATTGCGTTGCCATGGTAACAAGAATCGTGTAAGTAATCGGTTGTCGTTGTATATTTCAAGAATTGCAAGGGCATAATCATTGACATCTATGTACCTTGGCATAATATACAGCAGTTCAGTTAAGACGGCATTAAGCTATTTCTAATGCGGGCGAAGCCGCGGGTTAAGGCTAGTAATATTAAATGCGATCATTTGTAGTATGTACCTACGTGCGTGTGTCTGGTACTCCTTCACGCTTAAACGGCTGGACGGATTTAGAGCAAATCTTATTTGGTATCTCTAGCTGGATCTTTATTACTGCTTGAAGGAGGGTTGTTTTTCGAGCGTACCTACGAGTATGTATGTGTGTTTCTTTGGTCCTCTCTACAACCTAAACGGCTAGACGGTTTTCAACACACTTGTTTCTTTAAAAAAATATGGCTCTGTCCATCGGAGGACAATTTTGCCAGTGTCTAGTAGTTTTTGCCGTTGTACGGTAAAAAAAATCTAGAAAACGAAATATGAGAGGTAATGGTGGATGAAAGATGACAGCGCGACCTTCAACACACTTACGAGGTATCATTAGATTTATCACAACTGTCAGAGTGACAAAGGGTATATATAAAATGCCGTCCACGGAAAAAAATATGGAAGGTTTTTTTTTTATTGTGTTTAGGTATCAAATGAGAGCTAATAATTAGCCCATTCAAAATACATGTCAGTTTCTTTGCTTTTAAGCTACAATGATCATCGGAAAAACAAAAAAATATGGAATAAAAAAAAAACTGACTCCATAAAAAAATGGCACCAGGATCAGATGAAGGAGCAATCAGGCAGTTCTACCATAGAATACTGTTTACTATTTAAACTTATTTTTTATACTAAAATTAGAATTCTTTACCATCACATTTTCGTACTAGCATTGATATTTGTATCAGACTGCCATTGACGAATAATAAAGTCTTCTTGAAAGGCGGGTAACCCTATCTTGTACAGGTTTTGCAAACAATTTTGTTTGAGCACGTAGATCGCAATATTTTGTTACAATATTAGATTTGTCCCTGTCAAGACTTTGAATGCAAAGCAGGGCGGGAAGAAAACTTCACCTATATGTTAGATTTAAACACGGCCGAAGTAAAATTGAAACTGAACTTTTACTTGACAGCCGGATATCCTCGTGGTTTGTTATTTTCTCAATTCTACCTACTAATGTTATAGATGCGAAAGTTTGTGTGTGCATGTTAAGTTGTTTGTAACATTTCCACGCTAAAAACGACAGAACAGTGAATTAAATTCGGCATACAGGTGGCTAAATCTTTGTAATATTACAATCGCTACTTTTTGTCTCGATGTTTTCATGGGAACCATGTTATCATCATCATCAGATGGAAGTCGTCCACTGTAGAATGCCACAATGGACGGCAACTTGCCACTTGCTAACACCAGGTTGTCCGCAACTCACTCGATGTCGTCAAACACCTACCTAGTGCCTGTAACTGCATAATCTTCCGGTTCGTGGTCGACTTTAGTTATTCGGCGAATTTCCGTATTCTGGATTCTATCGTGCAAAGAAATTGAGCATAGCTTTTTCCATAGCTCGGCGGCGCGAGTCTCTTCAAGAGACCAACAGTTAACCAAGGTCTGAGAGCCATAGGTCATCACTGGCAACACACACTGGTTTAAGATTCTAGTCTTTATTCTATGGAATTTTGAGTAAAATTACATTCTTGGACGGGAGTTCTTCATGCAACGTTAATGAAGATTACCTACGAGGTATTTCCTAGAAATTCCCAAGGAAATTTAGTAACATCACGCAATTTCAGTTTGACTGCCAGACCTGTCGCACCAGTGAAGTCGCGTAAAGGCTCATGAATACAATCATTAGCAATCGACTTCCTAAACAAAGTCGCGGCGCATAACTATACAGCAAAACATTCAAAAACACGTTCTAAGAATCACTTGACCGTTTTTTAGCCATACTCGTTAAACTCGAACTGTTAAGCCAAAGTGTTTAGACAAGTTTCGTTTCAAGTTACAAACTTTCGTCTTTATACAGAGATAGGTTATTGTCTGGAATATGTTATAACTTTTGGGCTTTCGCGAAAGTTTTGACTGGCGTGAGGTTAGAGATATTAGGTAGTGAATTTCGTGTTGCATCTTAGTTGGTGAATTACAGCTATTGGTCCCGGTAACTGAAAAGAGCGCTGAATTAACCGATGAAAATTGAGCTCACGTCATTTGGACTAGCATGTGAAACAGAGCTCAGCTTAGCTTGGAAATGTGATGGTGGAAGGGGTGTGTCTACGCTAGGGGGTGCAGTCGCGCGGGTGTACTACGGTCGGGGCGAACCAATAGCTCAGGCACGCAGAGCATTCCCCCGTCTCGGTCTGTAAACTAAGTTAACGGAAATCTTTCTATCGTGCATTTTCTGCAATATTTCATGAAAAAAGAACAACAGCTAATTTAGTGAGACCAGTGCTGGTTTTCAAACAGCGATATCCTGCGCTGGGACCATTTATAACAGCATCGTATGTTTGTATGTATGTTTGTATTTTCATGTTTATGTTTGAGTTTGTATTTTTGTATTGATTTATGTCTGTATTTTTAGTCTTTCTTTCTATCTAATTTTCCTACTCTCTCTCAGTCACACCGCACCCGACTCGCTTGTCGCTCCCGCTCGTCCCTTCCACCAACAGGCACAAGGTAACGGTGTCAGCGGCGCCCGCGCCGCCGAGGCGCCAGCGACACTCGGTTGATAGATCACTGTAGTGTGGATAAGCCCGCGGTAGAAGTTTGATTGACAAGTTTTTAAGATTTTTTTAAATAATGCTTGGTATCTACGGAGAACACTCTGGATAACTAATTTAGAGGCTATCTCGATCACCAAATATTTCAGAGCTTGGTTTAAACTTAGACCTGCAAACAAAATCATTTAATTTGCATTACAAGGACATATTTTAATCGCACTTGCTCGTAAGCAGTGGTGTAAGATGCAGGCTCAGCCTAGTTTGGGTTCCGCCAGACATCTTTTTAGGTATTTATTGGTGAAAAAAAACAAAAACTTGGTTGCCGACCTTCGAAATAAGCCTAAAAAAACCTTTTTTTGCGTATTATGCCCAAGAGTGTAATAATGTTTTTTTCCATCTGTATTAGCTATACAGATTACTTCCTCCTTCCATCAGCCAAGTTCAGGCTTAATTAAGCAGAGTCTACGCTTTACCTCAAAATAAAAAAAAAAACAAAAAAATTAAGTAGAAAATCTATTGCAATATACATTTTTTTATTTCATGAATAATCTTAAATAACACATTTTAATAGTTTTTATCTAAAAATATTGCATATTTTTACAACTTATTTGGCTGTAAGCGCCTTCGTGTTGAAATTTTTTTGGAATTTCAAAGTTTCGCCGCGAAGACCGGTCACATCAGAAGGGATTTTTTATAACCGTTTTGACCTTGTATTATTTAGATCCATATTAAGACCGTCGTACAACAAATACGTAGTAGAATTCGCGTGGGCGACACCAAATAAGGTCACTCATTGTGACTTTCGATGCTAAACTCGTATTTAATTATAACTCTAGTGTTTTGTGTATCATTAACGCAGACTTAATTGTATATTGCGAGTTGAACGTATATGGTTATATGAGGCTTGAAAATGTGATGTCTGATTACGTAAAATATTATTTTTATTAAATGTTTTTATTTATCATTATTTTAAGACAAAAAGAGGTCTACATTTACTTACATGCATAGTATCTATATACTACCTATATACTTATCGATATGTTTCAGGTCTATCCTGTAGAACCCTATAGGTTAGTGTAATTTTATAACAATCACACACACACACACACGAACATCACGCCTGCATTCCCAAATGGGATAGGCAGAGCACACGAAACGTTACCGCTTCGGAGCCACTGTTAGCAGTTTTAGGTTTTAAGTTTGACAATAACGGTACAATAGTGACAGGTTGCTAGCCTGTCGCCTACGGTATACCTTAACCTATATCCTCAGTCGCCTCTTCCGACATCCACGGAAGAAATGGAGAGGTATTATTCTAACCCGACACCACACGGCTGTATTCCTGAAGTAGAATACAATACAATACAATGACTCTTTATTGTACACCAGAAATAGTAAGCGATACAGAAAACAGGAACACAGAGAGAAAATTATAAAGTATAGGCGCCTTATCGCTTAAGAGAGATCTCTTCCAGGACTTCCAGGAGAATCATTTGGAAAAGATGTTTTCGGCGAAAAATTACACCTTTGCAGTGACAATGAGCAAAGTTTTGCTTTGTGTCTTAGATTGCTACGTTATATCTATTGTTAAGAGAAGTCTCTTCGTTCCATTCTCCATACAAACGTAGCCCCGGTCACATTTGAAAACTAGGCAACAAAAATAGATTAAATTTTGTAAGTATGGACTAGACGTAATTATCTATGCCTGTGCTTTTTCAGATTTTCATATAAATGTGTAATATAAGAATTTCAGGAGCTCAATAGTCGACAAAAAAAAGATGTCAAGTTTGCACGAGAATTACAGACTAATAAAGCATTTTTACAAAAATCTAAAAAACCACAGGGATAGAAAATATAATGAATATCTTGTTTGTAAAATATCATTGATTTCTGTGCTATACTTTTCGTATAATATGAGGACAACGAAACCCAAAATTCAACCGCCCAAATCTTGAAAAGCCTACAGCTATCTCGATATAAATTACGGACGACGTTGCGGAAGGCATGGGGGGGACGGCTGCGAGCGCTTATATCACGAGCGATAGTAATATCCCAAACGAATACCTAACGAAACTTCTCTTAAAAACACATCCTCTCACATCTCTGGTGGAAACGGAGCCTTAGAGAATGAACCCTGATAACCTTGTTATTAACCCTTTAAACACTTGTGATCTATTTTCAATTTCCTCGTCTTTTGTTCCGGTTTAATTACTTCGCTTTCGGGCACGGCGTAATGTAAAATTAAACGCGTGCGCTGTTAAAATGTTTAACTCTAATGTATTCGTTAATTTCGGCAATCTTTGGTTGGGTAACCTAGATCACGCTTCTCACCAGTTTCTCCCGGAGCTCCCTGTGGTCCAGCTGGTCCCGGAGCTCCTCGGTCTCCTTGTGTTAGTTCCTTGAGATAGAGTGGACACGTTCCAGGTTCACCTTAAGTAAGTAGTAATTAAAATCAACATTTATCGCTATCCTAGGGAAACTGTGCAATTTCACAAAATCCAAATAATATTTATTTGCATTGAACGGGGTAACATCAAGTTAATACCAAATCAATCAATCATTTATTGTCAGAAAGTGAGTGATTATATAAATGGTAACAATTACATTGAAGTTCGTTACAATCAGCCAGTGTATGGCGCACAATATTCGGCAGATACGCTAATACGCTCATTATATGTCATTGAATCATTGAAATTGAAGAAAAATAAAAACAATAATAATAATATGTCAATGTCATGTACCTACTGAACGTGCCCGTGCGGATGCATGTCAATAGGTACTACGAGTATACAACAAATAAGTAGCAGATCATACCACAATTACAACACAACAATGGTCATACTGTAACCGGCTTTCCGGTCGGAGAAATAAAAAGCGTGTGGTTACAAAATGAAAATATAATACAAAAGAAAAATATATACAATTATTTCAGTCAGCACTGCTCTTGTAAATAAATTTAAAAAACACTGGCCTGAGACTTGTAGGACAGGTAGGGAAACAGGGCAGGGTGTTGAGGTAGCCTCAGGGCGTCCAGTCGCGCCGGCGATCTGCTCCGAGGCAGTGGAGCGGAGGGAAGTGAAGATGAAGAAGATCAGCAGGAAAAAGGAAGGGCTGGAATAAAACACCCTGCTTTACTGCTTGCTTGCAGCACCCATCCAAGTCTCGTTTTAGTGTCGGGCCAGAGAAAGAAAGCTAACGAGACTTGGATTAGGTTTTACAAAATATAAAAGAAACAAAATGTTAAAAAATAATATTCACAATACCTGCGTTAGAGGCAGCCCTTATTTCACAATTAGATCAGTGAGATATTTAGCTATCACTGAGTAAAATTATTATTCTATTTCTATTAAAGAAATCAAATTTCGGCTTACGCCTTGCCAAATAGTAGAGCCAATCACGGGGAAAAAACAAAAGAGTATCAATAATTTAGAATTTAGAATTTTGTTCTTCTGTAAGCGGCCAGTTGCGCACCGCGGAGATTTGCCATGTTACAATACCAGAAAATACAGAGAAATAAGGTTATTCTATGAATGTGCAGATGCAATGTCACTTTCCAATTCAAAATAATACGCCATAGAGAACAAAGGGTCTTATCTAATATTATTGACCGATTTTTATGTTTTTTTTTGTGTATATTCAGTAGGTCTGAGAATAGGACGTATACTATTTTTCATACTTCTACGCGGGCGGAGTCGCGGGCAATAGTTAGTTATATATAAATAAAACTTGCACAAACTCATAATTCCTCCGTATTTGCCGTAGCCGAGTAAAAAGTGTGAACTAATATATTACATCCTGGTTGACCTAAATCAAGAAATCACCTCAAATGGCTTGCATGTAAAGTTTCCTAACGATGCGAGGTCCAACGTATAAATCGTTACTCCGCCACATAGTCCAGGAGCCAACAGTCCAAAAGCACAGTTAAAAAGCTATTGGTTCGTTCGGCATAATTTTACGGAATACCTTCACAGCTTTTTAAAAATCGGTGGTTTCAAGTAATATTGTTTTCTAAATAAACTAGAGACCCGCCCCGGCTTGGCACAGGTACAATTAAAGGTCTCTAATCAAAGGAATTTCACATTGTTAACTCCATTTCCCAAAAAGTATACATAGTAGGTATAGCCGGGGCGCGTTACTGGTAATGTGTCGGAAAAATTATCTAACTTATGATGAACATCGCATTTAAATCCATTATATTGCTACCCATTGTACAAAGTACCATCAGCCTAATATGTGGTCTACCACCCTAAAGTTGATAATCGTTTGCATATCATAAAACAATAACGCCAATGGACGTGTCTGTCAACTGGAAAGTTCGACTTTAGCGACATATTAATTCGATAGGATCTTGTTTAAAATTTGATAGACCACTTATTTGGCTGATGGTACATAAATTATACAATAAGGTGTTTCAGAAGTCGTGTTATGTTAACGGGTACCGAAACTTTGCAAGTCAGTGGAGACACTCGTAGTAAATTAACACAAATAATTGAGTGCAGTGAAAGTTAAGTTTTAGTTTTTAAACTCATTTTTACGCATGTTAATGCAATGACAATGAAATATTCAAAATTAGTTAAGACTAAGTAGTAGTTGGGACTGAAAGTTCTCGAATGGGGAATGCGGATCGCCAAGCGCTGCGTAGGACGTCTACCAACTGGAGGTCTATGGAGGAGGCCTATATCCAACAGTGGACGTCCTACGGCTTATATGATGATGACGATTGATCTCCGCATATTTAATTTTTTTAACTTAAAACTGACCTTGATTCAAAGTTAAAGTCAAAATATCAATATTTAATTTAGGCTATAACAAGCACTTAAGAATGCCAAAAAAAGTCCACCACCGGTTCGGAAAAACCTCTGTAGGAAAAAATCTGCCAAGAAACTCAACTTTGACCCCTATCTCTTTCACTTGAAGTGCAGATGAGGCCAAAGGTGTATCTCACTGGTTTAGCCTATTCCCTCTTGTATTTTTTTGCATGCGTCTGCCCTACTTTTAACTCATTCAAAGAAGCGACTAAAATAATAAAAATTGATGACTCTCGAAGTATCGAATCCTAAATAAAAAAAAACATTCATTATTTATTTCATACCAAAAACCCGTCGCCACCTTCCGGCCTAGACCGAAACACGGGCGGGCCAATTCACAACTTTCCGAGTTTTCTCCAGTTTTCGTGAGTTTTCGCCACGAGTAGAGTTTTCCCTTTGTCGGTCGACTTGGGAACTCGAGTCGTTAATGTGTTCCCGAGAATTATTATTCACGAATGCAGGTAATAAAAGGTTTACGGCTCTTCTCTTATTTGTACTTAAATGGGTACAGTATTATAAATTTTCCCTTTCACCTTTCACTTTTGAGAAAGAACTAGCTTTAACACGCGGTTTTGCTTACAGTCGAAGAAACTGAACGATGTACCAGGCTGCAACATTCACTATTACATTATAGAGTTTTATTTGAAAATTACCGTAACATTTTTAAAGCACAACGTTCGCTTGGACGTTCGTGTGCCCGATTTTAGAATAAGTAGGAACGGTTGAACGAATTTGGATAAAATTTGATGTATTTTGATTTTGATAGCAGGGCATCCTGGAATAACACAAGATATTTTTTGTCCCAATAGGCTCACGGGAACAAAAATAAAATCTCGCTAACTTGTGAGTTTGACACAGTTTGCAGGTGGTAGGACCTTGTGCAAGGTCCGCCCGGATTGCTACCACCATCTTGCTCGCTAATCCTGCCGTGAAGCAGCAGTGCTTGCACTGTTGTGTTTCGGCGTGGAGAGTAAGATAGCCGGTGAAATTACTGGCACTTGAGGTATCCCATCATAGGCCTCTAGGTTGGCAACGCGTCTGCAATACCCCTGGTGTTTCAGATGTTTATGGGCGGTGGTAATCTCTTACCATCAGGAGACCCACTTGCTCGTTTGCCATCCAGTAGAATAAAAAAAAAAGTTTGATGAAATTTGCCACTGTTGTTTATTATGCAATGTCAATACAACGTGTGACATCCATAAAACATGAATTTTAATTAACGATAGCTTTATCTATTGCGAACCGTTTTATCGAATAACCTAACCAACAAAAACAAACAACTGTATATATAATTTTTTTTTAGGATAGTTTAGTGTAACTTCAATTGTACCTTTTTAATTAAAAATAAAGTATATTACATAATAAAAACAAAAAGTTGGAAAACACCCGATATTGTCACTTCAAAGTTCAATATCTCAAAAACGGCTAAACCGATTTTGATGAAACATGTCTAAGAACCATCGCTAGAAAACTTGATTTAAAATAAAAAACCGCATTCAAATCGGCCCACCCGTTTAAGAGCTACGGTGCCACAGACAGACACACAGACACAGCGGTCAAACTTATAACACCCCTCTTTTTGCGTCGGGAGTTAATAACAATTACCTTTACTAATGGTACTTGTACTATTATCTATTCTGTGCTAATGGAGAGTTAATATTTTTTTTCATTTTCTCGCAGCAATGTAATGTAAACATTTTGTTTGACGTTTCAAATGTTAGTGTCAGTTGTTAGCTTTGTTACTGATACATTGCGTGCCGAATTAATTTGTATGAAAAAAAAATAGTTTTTATCTACACCCATATATAGTAAATCCTCAATTATGCGTTCAAAAACCATAGGTAATGATCAGCATTACGACATTGGATTCTATTATGAACACGGCTGTATCGTAATGGTCATTACGATACAGAAATCTGTACCGCGACCACGTGCAGCAGCAGGTCGTCGCGCGCGCAGCGGGCGCAGCTCGTGGGGCAGACATACCTACCTAGTTCTCGTTAATGCAGGTCATTCTCAATGGTTCTTGAACACATGATAGAGGATTTAATATATGGATATAGATAAAATATTGTATGCAACTGTACGTAACTAGGCCTTAAACACTCATGTGACCCTATTATGAAACCCACACTCGTGTTTTAAGGACCCCTATTACGATACAGTTGCATAAAATACTATTTTTTAACTAGAAATACTAATTAAATTTAGGTACGTTCATTAGGGCTTATGCTTTCAGCCCTTAAAATAAATGTTCTTATGGAAGTCACACGTTAGTATACCACGATATATTGTTGGGGAGATCTCACGGAATTTAAATTCAACCGCTGAATCAATGATTTATTCGTGCAAAGCCGCGGGCAGACACATAGTTTGTAAAATAAAACCTAGCTAAAAAGCTATTTTCACAATCCCCGTCAATTGTTATTGTTTGCTTCCCGGGTGTATTAAATACATCAGCAGCTTTAATGAAACGGTGTTAAATGAACAAAGCTCGGTAATACAACATTAATATGCGAAAAGCTCTGAAATAATAAGTACCAATTATAATTAAAATAAAAGCTGGGCTTCATCCCCGTTTCGGCTTAAATCCTTTTCGCATTTACAATTTTGTTGTGATATTGTGTATCTTCTTTTTTTTTGGAAAATAGGGCGCTGTCCATTGGAGGACAATATTGCCAGTGTCTAGTAGGTTTTGCCGTTGTACGGTAAAAATTCTAGAAAACGAAATATGAGATGTAATGGTGGATGAACGATGACAGCGCGAATTCTATTTCTGTTTTTATTATTATTATTCTTATCCATGTCACTTCACGTCATGTAATGTCACGAATAAATGTTTTCTTTCTTTCTTTCTACGTTTTGATATATTATCATCATCATCATCCCAGCTTATACCGGGTGTGGCCTGTAATACGAGCAAATAGTTAAAACATATATCATACTCCTCAAACTTAACGACATTAGATCAGCGACTTTTAAAAATAATTACTTTTTTGAATTTTTATCACACTTTTAAGTTTATTCGAAGAAGCAATGTAAAGCAAAATGCTTGATGTTTGTAGCGTGACAGGCGACGTCAGTTGTGTTCTAGGATGGCGTACATTGATAGCATTATTTAATTTGTATGAAAAATTCAAAGACTCCATTATTTTTAAAAGTCGCTGAACTAATGTTGGTTAAATTGGAAATACAAACTGAAATATAAATGCACAGAAAAACCAGAAAAACAAGACCAGGCACTGGGAATCGAACCCAGGTCCTCGGTATTCCGTACCGCGTGCTATACCGCTACACCACTGCTGGTCAACAAACCACCAGCCACCAAACCTGGTAGTTGACCAGCAGTGGTGTAGCGGTATAGCACGCGGTACGGAATACCGAGGACCTGGGTTCGATTCCCAGTGCCTGGTCTTGTTTTTCTGGTTTTTCTGTGCATTTATATTTCAGTTTGTATTTCCAATTTAGGTTTTACGGGATGACCGTAAAAGTAAAAAAAAATAATTGAAATAAAAAATACAAAAAGATTCCAGAAAACCAATCTTAATGTTGGTTAGTTTGATGGGGACGATCTATGTTGTAATTTTTTGGTCGTATTACAGGCCACACCCGGTATACATGCCACTGTTGAGCACAGGCCTTCTCTGAGAATGAGAAGGCTTGGGCCGTAGTTTCATTGATTTCCTTCAATGTAAGGTTGCGTTTCCACCAGAGATGTGCGAGTATTATGTTGCGGCGAGGAATGTGTATTTCATTAACCAATAGAAACGCTTCATTTACTTATCCGCGCTCCGCTCAGCTGTTTCCACTAGAGCGGTGCTATGCGCGAATAGGTAAATGAACTGCAGGGCTATTACAAAACTCGAAACTCGAAGTGCGTGTCGTATCGTCCCTCTGGCTCTCGTATTAAATAGTACAAGTGTCAGAGGGACCGAACGACATGAACTTCGAGTTTCGAATTTCGTAGTAGCCCTGCTGTTTCTATTGGTTCATGAAATCACATTCCTCGAAACATATCCTATCTCGCAGTAAATTTCAAATGTAATTTCCTACATACATTTTAAAAAGCAGAGGCATGGTTTTGAGGTGCGAGCCTGGATTCGAACCCACGACCGTCTGCTTGAAAAGTAAAAGGTCCCACTAGGTCACACGTTATAAAGACGAGGATGGAGGGGAGAGAAAGAGATGGTGAATGCTATCGCGAACGTCAACGCGTTAAGCTGAGTTTAGACCTGCAAGAAAATTCACGCAAGTTGCATTACATTGCGCGCTCGATTGACCGCTACAAACTCATTGGCTTTACGGCCCCGCAATGTAACTGAGTACGATGGAGTAGACGAGTCCTCGAATGGAGACCACGGACGGGAAAACGTAGTGTGGGGCGTCCTGAGGCACGGTGGACGGACGACCTTAACAGGGTCGCTGGCGGCGGATGGATGCGAGGGGCTGAAGACAGAGTTGTGGCGCGCCATGGAAGAGGCCTATGTCCAGCAGCGGACTGCTGTGGGTTGATGATGATGATGACTAATGTGTAACTTGCATGATTTTTCCTGCAAGCCTAAACTCGGCTTTTGACAATACGGTCTTAGGCTTCGTACAAAGTTACCTATTGACCTTTTTGATAAACTTTTTTTTAATCTATAAACCACATGGCTCGCTGCGCGGGCGCACTCGGCTCCCGAATGCGTGTGACGCTGTAACCACCGGACGTAGACATCAAACCTACCATTTTGGATTGTTAACTCGCTTTTTTGCTGCCCTGCTGTTTTTGTGCTGTGTACTGTAGTAATGTTAGGTTAGTGCGGAGAAAGATTTTAAATTATAAAAAGGTTAGGTACTAGTGATTACCAGCGACTTCGCATGCATTATTATAAATTGTGATTAAGTATTAGAGTATTGTTACTACATAATATATATTTTTTGTTTTTAAATTAACAGCGCATTGGTACGAACTGTACTGATGTAAATTTTCAGTCGCTAATAAATAAATAAATTATCTATTAGATCTGGCAGTTGATTGAAAGTTTAGGGACTTTACTAAATTCTCGTGGGAATTCTAAAAAATTACATCGCGGTTCTCACTAACGTTGCATTAAATACTTTTAGCTTGTAGTAAATTTGGAATGTAATTTAGCACATGAATTCCAAAAAACTAAACAGGTACCAGCCCAGGCTCGAACCCACGACCCTCCGCTTGAGAGGCAATAGTTTAAATGACTTGGCCACCACGGCAACATATTTATTCTACAACAACAGCTGTATAAAATCTGACAGTGTCTTTTTCAATCTCTACATGAATGAAAGTATCCATAGAGCTAGTTTTTTTTAATTGAATTGAACTGAAGCCTCCTCCACAGTAAGCAGCCGTATATGATCTCAGTAACGATCGAGATTTGGCATCCGGCGATTATCCGGCACGCTATAATACGTAACTGTTCTACGGCCATACACTGTCGCATGATAATGCCGAACAAACAACCTTTATAATTTCTCTAGAAAGTCATGACAATAATTCTCAGCGACTCGTATAGAAGGCATATAGGTAAAACACGGGAGCGCCAAAGTTCGCATACTCTTCGCTAGTCATCCCGTAATTTTTGTCCGATCATCGTTTGTCATAATTTTTTCCCACTGAAACATTACAGTTTTCTGAAATTTTTAAATGGTCATTCTATAGAAAACTATAGGTTAGGTTATAACAATTCTGAACCATTAGGTACTGGATTCAGAGAAAAAAGAGTTATGACAAATGATCGTTCTGACAAACATTAAAAGGGGACAAACACTAAAACCCGAGTTAAGATCGTAAAATTAATTGTTTATAGTTTATTGATATGGATCTTCGCAAAGTAACGCCTGATTCGCTATATATTTTTCATCACACATGCTCGTAAATAGGGTCGTAACATGCAGGCTACCTTGGTTGCAACCCCCCAAATAAAACCCTCGACCTTAATGTGCTTCTCATGAAACCCGTGGTCGGTAAATGAGTCAATGTGCGTATTGATACTGCTGCGCGCGCTGCTGCAGGACCACATGCACACGCACACTGCGGCGCGCATGCGGGAGGGGAGGGGGAAGGCAGCGCTGCCAAGAGCGCAGCCTAAGTATCACCAATATTTGGAAGAATTATATTTTTTCTTTTACAAATATAAAATTTTACTCGCAAATGTGATGAAAAACATTGTATGTCGCACGGGCGGTACTCTTCTTTCTAATAGACTCTCGTTCGTAATTATATAATAATAATAAATAATAAAAATGGTTATTTTCAAAACAATTTCTGTAGTAGTTAGTAACATTTTCGCCTTATAAACTAATGTTAACTACTCGTACTGTATGAGAATTAATGTTTTTATTTAATTTTTTATTAACGTAGACATTAAATTTTTTAATGCTTTTTATGAGGTATTTTTTCAAAGTATATTACAAGATAAATATAGTCTAAACGTGACTCTGTTTAGCGTTATCAGAGTATATGACAGCTCATTATTCAATAAAAAAACTAAACAGTAAGTTATTGAGTATGTTGACCAAAATAATACAGGCTAATTATTCCTTATTTACCGCCCTTAACACGTTCGCGTGACCACCGTCAATATCCGACAAATAGGTACTATGCGTTGTGACACATAGTCTAATCACGTCAGACTTTATAAAAACGTTAAAGGAACTACGTGGTCGGACGTTCGGTGTTCATAATAAATTGCAGTAGTTCCATCCTTGCGCCGTATCATATTAAATTACCAAAAATCTTGCGCCACATAGTATAACATTTTTTGACTCCAAAAGAGGCGACGCACACGCTCTTAAATGTGACTACTCACAGACGCACAACGTCGGTGGACGCTGTATTTTGTTCCCGCGCCTATACATTCAGTCATCCTGTTCACGTGACGGAGGACGCGCTCGCGCTGGTCGCGGCAGGTGGATTCAGCAACGAATTTGTCCACGCAGCTTTAGTATTATTTCAATATTTTTGTATGAATAATAGTGTATTTTTGTTATATGTTACATTCTTAGTGATGTAAACTTTTACTCGGATGGGTTTTTTATTGTGTTTAGTGAGTTTTTAGGGAATTTTGATGCTATGGTTCTAACTCAATTACCGACTTATTTCTCACATCTAAACGAGTAATTTCGTAAAGTATATGTGTGTAGTTCTTGCTGTGATAGTATTATGAATAATACTGCTAGATATTATTATCCTCAATTGATTTGAGAGCTTTTTTTTCTTTTAGATTAATAAAAAACTACGAGCATATAAAAATGCTTCTGTGCAAGTCTTCGAGGAAGTTCAATCATCTCGAGAAACATCACCTGACCCTTATAGTGATGACGGGTAGTTTTAGCTTAGATGCAGACTACAACCCAGGAGGAGACGAAGGTTCCAGCGCGAGCAGCATTGGTAATATTGCTGTAGGTGCACCAATAAGAGCAACGTCTTTCCAGCAAGTCAACCACAAACTACCAAAGCAGCAAAGACTCTGACTCGGCTAGAATGTTATAGATGAGACTGTATACGCATCCTCCAGTTCAGACAGTATTTTTGACAGTTTTGGCTACCTAAACTTGGCTAACTAAATATCAAAATAAACAACAACCCAAGAAACCAAGGCATGAAGTACTCGGTAAGTATGAGGATGACCTAACATATCGGTATCATCTAATATTATAGAGTCTTAGGAAATGACTTTACTTTGGAGTCTATCTCACTACCACAAGACCCGGCTGAACTGCAACCAGACATAGATTTAGAAAAAACTCTTACAGAATAACTTTGCTACCTGAACAGGAATCAAACTCTAAAAATACCCTGACAGCTTCATTTTTACTCCCTGAATAGGAACCAAGTTCTGAAATTATTGATTGGTAGTGAAGTTTCACATCAAACACCACCCACCATATTCTGGAAATAAAGAAGGTAACCAGCTCTCTATTCTTATCATCGGAGATCATCCTAGCCATCTTCTTTTACTAGATACTGCAGCATCATGCTCTTAGCAACCGGTAACGACAGTTCTCCAGTATCAACACCGTACCATGAAATGATGGAAACAGATCAAGGATCTCCACAGGCACAGCACCGGGAAGGACCGAGCTCAATTTCTCTTTATATTTCATTAATTAAATACAAGATAAATTGGCAAAGCTACAACTACATCATACATCTCGTAGTATCAGTTCGTTACCATTCATTACCGGTTGCTGAGAGCATGATGCTGCAGTATTTAGTAAAAGAAGATGTCTAGGATGATCTCCCGATGATAAAATTAGAGAGTAGTTACTTACCCTCTTTATTTCCAGGATATGGCGGTGTTGGATGTGAAACCTCACTATCATCAATAATTTCGAGCTTGGTTCTTGTTCAAGGAGTAAAAATGACGCTGTTAGGGTATTTTCAGTTTGATTCCTGTTCAGGTAGCAAAGTATTATTGTGTAAGAGCTTTTTCCAAATCTACTTATGTCTGGTTGCAGTTCAGCCGGGTCTTGAGTAGTGAGATAATCTCTGAGGTAAAGTCAATTCCTATATAAGACTATCTAAAATCTCAGATGATACCGATATAGTTAGTGTATCATCATCACACTTCCCGAGTACGTCATGTCTTGGCCTTGGCTTCTTGGGCTATTGTTTATTTTGATACTTGTTAGGCTTCAGTGCCAAACGATTGTCAAAAATACTGTCCGAACTGGAAGATGCATATACAGATTTATCTATAACACTAGCCGAGTCAGAGACTTCGCTGCTTTGGTATATAGTTGTGGCCGACTTGCTGGAAAGACATTGCTGTGATTGGTGCACCTACGGAGACGTTACTAACGCTGCTTGCGCTGGAACCTTTCTCGTCCTGGGCTGTAGTCTGCATCTGATCCAAACTACCCGTCATCAATATATAGGGTCATGTAATGTTTCTCGAGATGATTGAACTTCCTCGAAGACATGCATAGAAGCATTTATTACGTGCTTGCAGTTTTTTATCCATTTAAAACAAGAAAAAGCCATTTGCCAGTATGATATGGCTGCCGTAATGTGACGTTGATATATTCTTATTTTATAATGTAGCATGATTTTGTGACACAACGTCATTTAACGGTTCGATTTTGTTGCCGTAATATGACGTTGCTTTATTCTTTTAGTATAACGTTACATCGCATTGTGACACTACGTCAATTGACGTTTCGATCATGTTGCCGTAATATGACGTTGCTACGTTATTGTAGTATTATGTTACGTCACTATGTGACACAACGTCATTTGACGATTCGATAATATTGTCGTGATATGACGTTGTTAAGAATATGTATAATTACAATATCAGTTGTACGGTAGAACGTCTATAAACGGTGACGATTAATCCCGCATGCGCCGTAACGCTAACTATTTCTGTATACAGTCAAAGCTCAACTTGTAATGACGTGACGTCTCACTGTATGGAAAAAGACCGAAAATTTTGGGCGTACGCGCGAACGTGTTAAATACATAATGTACTATTAAAATCCATATCATTTGTACGCCTACCGGCCCGCTGTTTGAGAATCTTTAGCTGTGTTTATTAAAACGCTTCTATTGCGAACAGGTTATAACATTTATGTATGAAACAGACAAGCCTTTAGCTGTACGAATAAAGCAGGTATTGCCAGTCGCGGCACGGACCCACACTTCATTGAACATCAAAATTTACGTCGTACCGTCTGTTTTCCAGGATGTTCACAAGTGGCGACTAGCTATTCTCTCTTCTTAAATTAAAGAGTTATGCTCTTGTTGGTGGAGTAATCGCCACTGCGCACGGTCGCCCAGCTGTTTCACTTCCTGATACGACACGACACTCACTCTTTCCTTCACCCGGTCAAATAGGTCAATCTTGGCGTTCCTCTGCCTCGTCTTCCTTCTAATTTTCCTTCCGGCAGGTTTAGAAAGAAGTTGTCGTGACGCATCAAGTGTTCTATCTATCATATAATTCCCCTTCTGCGAATTATTGCATCCAGTAACATCAGTAAGCTATTATTTATCGATTAAATAAGTTTTTGTTAAAAAAAAATACAAGCTTTTTTCGCTGACTGTACTTGCATTGTAATCCAATCTTTATGTATACAAAATTTTAAGTCTATCTGGCCACTGAAAGTGGATCAAAATGAACTTGCAAGACTTGTTCATTATTATACTTGTCATGCGCAATGCTACGTATGATCAGCATGTTTCTAAGCATCATATATCAGGATCCAGATTTCATAATGCATTGCATACGTTGCGTACGTGGGACAAGTGTGTCTTCTCCTTTATTTTAGACCACCCATTATTCGACCAGCTTTAAGGCATTTTATGAGATGTCTTTGTCAAATGTAACTTCGTACTTGAATTTCGAAAAACACAGAGATATGAGCAGTGGCGTAGCGTAGTAGGCCCCAACTAAACTATTTTAAATCATTTTGTTCCGTATTCGTCGTGTTCTAAATTCGACGTACTCCAGATTTTTCACTTATAGTTTGTAAGTAAATATCACGGGACAATTCATACCAATTGACCTAGTCCCAAAGTAAGCTTAGCAAAGCTTGTGTTATGGGTACTAAGCAACGGATAAATATAATTATATAGATATAGATACATACTTAAATACATATTAAACACCCAAGACCCGAGAACAAACATTCGTATTTTTCATACAAATATCTGCCCCGACACGGGAATCGAACCCGGGACTTCAAGCTTCGTAGTCCGGTTCTCTAACCACTAGGCCATCTGTTCGTTAAGACGTCAGAGTCCGAGAGGCCCCCTGAGCTTGCGGGCCCCGGGGATCTGCCCCGTCTAGCCCTCCAGTAGCTAGGCCTATGGCACTGGATACGAGCTCGGATCTGAACCCACGATCCTCAACTTGAGAGTCGATAGATCAAACCATTGGGCTACAACGGTCCTTCGAACTCAGAACACAGTTTTTTACAAGCTTTTATTTAACTTGCAATGTATGTAGGTATATATGTTATGTTTATGTATGTGCGGGTCAAATCTTGCAAGTTAAATTTGACCCACTTCCGATGGCCGGATTGACTTGAAATTTAGTATATTTATGTAAATCTGGTGACAATACAATAATCTGGTAGTGACATCCAGGTGGTACAGCCGAGATTGTCTGCGCATGATGGAACTCCTCAACCATTACTGGCGTCGACTTAAATTTTCTTACGGAAATATAGTTTGTACCTATAACAATATAAATACAGCCAGCAAAAAATTGCTCGTATTAAAAATGAAATTTTTAACAAAAAGTTTGTTCTCCGATTCTAAGGCTATAATAAGTCCTCTATTAAGAACAAGAACCAAAACTAAATACCTACGTATAGCTCGGGGCGTAGTTAAACGTTTTCGAGGAAATACAGCGAATGTGCAAGCCGTACAGCGTCATGATTTGTTAAATAATACTAACATTTACTCGCGGTTTTGCACGCGTAAATTTTTAGGTGTAGAAGTTGAATTAAATCCCGCGATTTCGTAATAAAATCCCGAGGGGATTCCCAAATTTAACTCTCTTCTTCTTCTTCGTCGTTTCACTCTTAACAGAGTGGTCATCATTTTCTAGGTGCTGGTAGCAAGCTTAACAATACGCCTCCATTCCTCCCTGACAGCCGCCTTCCTTATGCTTGCGTGTAGTGGTCCTTCTATTGCTGCTTTGACCTGGTCTGTCCATCTCATAGGCGATCAACATCGTGGCCTAGTGCCTTCGACTTTCCCCTGGATCACAAGTCGCTCCATAGCTGCGTCTCCTTTACGACATACGTGTCCGAAAAAAGTAAGGATGCGAGACTGCACTATGGACGATAGACGCTGTTTAATGCCGAGTTCTTGGAGTATGGACTCATTGGTACGGAATTCAGTCCATGAAACTCCCAGCATTCTCCTCCAGCACCACATTTCTAGAGCGTCTATCTTCTTTCGCTCCACCTCACGCAGCGTCCACGTTTCTGCGGCGTAGAGAAATATGGGGAACACGAGCGCTCGAACAAGTCGGATTTTAAACTTAACTCATAAATTTAACTCATCTCACTAAGAGAAGGTAATCCTACGAGTGCTCGTCACTTGACTGTTCCAATGGTTGGCATATTTATAATCTTAAACCTGTATATTAGGCATTTGCGTGTCGAACGCTCGGACGCTTACCTTATATTATTAACTAGCCGTTACCTGGGACTCCGTCCGCGAAGAATTCGGTTATCGCTATCTCGCGGTAACTATGCATTTTTCCGGGATAAAAACTTATCCTATGTCCTTCCCGGGACTCAAACTATCTGTATACAGAACCCAATCTAAATCGGACCACCAGTTTAGACGTGATGAAGTAACAAACAAACTTTCGCATTTATAATATTAGTGGGATGCGAAAGTTTGTAGCTCTGTTTATTTGTTCATGTTACATTATCACGTTTAAATCGCTGAACCGATTAGGATAAAATTCGGTATACTTACAGATAGTTTTAGTGCCGGGGAAGAACATAGGTATAGGATAGTTTTCTAGATAGTTCCCGCGGGATGGCGATAAACGAATTGCTAGTATTATAATGGGAAGCGCCAAAGTTCGCATACTCTTCGCTAGTCATAGCGTAATTTTTGTCTTAATCATCGTTTGTCATATTTTTTTTTCCACTGAAACCTTACAGTTTTCTGAAAATTTTAAATGATCATCCTATAGAAAACTATAGGTTAGGTTAGGTTTGTTTTATAACAATTCTGAACAATTATTGGATTCAGACAAACATTACCTAAATTCGGACTTCCAATAAGTACCTATGCGAGCCGATATGGACCTATTATAATGAATGACGGTTTTTTTTCCGCGGTGTTCGTGTTATTGTTTTAATATTATTAATAATAAAACTTCACCTACCATTTCCCGGCCGCAATCGTTTAAATCACAGCCGAAAGATTCCTCGAAGCAAGTTACGGTTATTCGATAGTTTTATTTGCCTTTCTATTTATCGATAAAAGTCCCTTATCAATAAATTGAATTGCGACGGGACAAAAGGTCGCGACCGCCGAAAAAAATGGGGCTAGGGTTGCCGGTAGATGTGTTTTAGGGTTCCGTATATGAAAGATCGTTTGTTTTTGGGTCGATCGAGTTTTTCTAGTAGCTCGTTGCCATGGTAACAGTCCCTGGAGAACTTTAAAACCATGAGTTTTTATATAAAGAAAATAGAAAGCAAGAAAGAAAAAAAAATTCAGGCAAAAGGAACCGGAGTTATCTGTGGTTAAAATTAATTGAGCGTACGTACATTTTTGTCAGTTTTACAAGCTCATTATTTTATGGACAGTTTCCTAAGCACATTACTAACATAATATAAAAGCTTTTTTAAGACACTCTGTCACTGTTGTCTCTTGGACAAGACAACGGGACAGTGTCGGCACGAATATGAACTCTATATCTCTATGGTCAGCCTGGATTCGCAATTATGTCAATTCTTATGTCCGACAAAGTCTCATGGATGATAATAAAGAGATATAGTGATGTACAATTATGCTCAAGCATATTACTTTAACTTTAAGATATCTGTGTAACGCTACTAGCACCACAAATGCACCCGAGAGCCACATGGTGGTAGGATCCTCTCATTAGACGGGTACACCTGTTGCCATGAGCAAGACACAGACCGGGGCCCGAGGGCCCCATGGTTCCTCCGCCTTCCCCAAAGAACCCCCTTACCTCCATATAAATGCAATGTTCTTTTCATCTATATCTCAATATTACTACGAGTATTTCTACACTTTACAAACACTCACCAAGTTAGGGGGGAACTTAACCATCTGCTTCGCACAAACCAATACATACCAAGTTAGGGGATACTTAACCATCTGCCTCGTACAAACCAACACTTGATTCTAATAATTATAAACCATTTTCCTTCCATTACAACCGTTCGTGTCTCACATTCAATCCTCACCCGTCCAATTCTATTTTTAGACTCCTGCGTCACACCTTAGTGTTACCAGTTATTAAAGTTGCGTTCAGAAATCGTTTAAGGAACTCACCAATAATTCTTAATCGCGATTATTCGCGACAGACAGAATTACCAGACTAGAAAAAGCCAGACTGCTGCAACTGCCGTACCTACTACTGCTATGTTTAATTTAATAATCCTACTAATATTATAAATGCGAAAGTTTGTGTGTGTGTGTATGTATGTTTGTTACTCCTTCACACTAAAACGGCTGAACAGATTTGGATGAAATTTGGTATGTAGGTAGCTGGACGTCTGAAATAACACACAGGCTACTTTTTTATTATTTCCATATTCTACGGGATAGGGATAAAATCTCGAAATACCAACCGCTGGGCTTAGAGTCGTGAAATTTGGTATGTAGGTAGCTGGACCTCTGGAATAACATATTTATAGGCTGGAATAAAAAGTATTCCAATATTCCCACGGGATAGGGATAAAATCTTGAAATTTCAACCGCTGGATTTTGAGTCTTGAAATTTTGGACAGGTTTTCTTAACACAACCTCGATGAAGACCACGATATAAATTTTGGGAATTCAAAGTGGGATTTTGTACAGATAATCCCGGAATTTCAATTGTAACTACCAGATCGAATAGTTTACG
Source organism: Choristoneura fumiferana (assembly GCF_025370935.1). Taxonomy (NCBI): domain Eukaryota; kingdom Metazoa; phylum Arthropoda; class Insecta; order Lepidoptera; family Tortricidae; genus Choristoneura; species Choristoneura fumiferana. The sequence continues at coordinate 6,336,051 of NC_133500.1, forward strand.
CGTGCGAAGCCGCGGGTAAACTCTAGTTTTATCCATATGTCTCACGAGAGTTTAAGTAATATTATAATTTACACTTACTGTAAACGGTACTTATGAACTAAAACAATTAATTTAAAGAAACTTAAAGTGAACTGTGCGACAACCCCAGCTCTCGGAGCCGATTAAGCTTTCGAGCAACTTCTTGGAAGAAATACAGGAAAGCACCCACTTTTCTTCCTGCCCCACTTTTTATTCGCGGTACGGTCGACATTCAAATTAAATCTGTTTGGTTGGTTGCTTTTTATAGTTTTCTTTCAGTCTTGAGCTCGGCCGTCAAGTTTCGAAAATACACTAAGATAATTATCCTAGTGTTTGACACGCTAATGCCCAATAAATGACACCCTCCTGTCAGCTGTGATAGTAACCAGCACTCCTATAAATAAATAAATAAATATAAATATCACGGGACAATTCACACCAATTGACCTAGTCCCAAAGTAATATATAGTTAATTCATTTATAGATAGATACATACTTAAATACATAGTACACACCCAAGACCCGAGAACAAACATTCGTATTTTTCATACAAATATCTGCCCCGACACGGGAATCGAACCCGGGACCTCAAGCTTCGTAGTCAGGTTCTCTAACCACTAGGCCATCTGGTCGTCTAAACTCCTATACTACTTATCATTAAGTTTTGATAAAATTAACACCAAATTAAACTATTTTTTTAACTAAATTGTGTGTGGATGTGTTTAAAAATATTGAAGGTAAGGTAAACGTCCGAGTGCTCGACACGCTAATGCCCAATAGATGACACCCTGCTGTCATCTCTACTGCTAATGACATAAGATTAAAGATGCCAACTATTGGGACAGTGACGAGCACCCGTACGCTTACATTATCTCTTAAAATTTGTTTTTGTTTCCCTATACCCCACGATCGCATATCACTCCGCATCTTAACAGTAACAAACTTTTAAACATGAATGGTCGACGTACTCTTCATTTTGCTACACTCCTATTTGGTATTTGCAACAGTAAAAGGCCTTCATATCTACATGAGAGGTTGATGTTCTATCAGCGGCATATCAGGCGTATTCCCAGACTGGTTTGCCCAAGGCACAGTACCGCTGCATTTCGTGGCAGCTTTCGTTATGCTGCAACGAAGTGCTGGAATAACCTTCCTCCACCGGTCAGGGAAAGCAATACTGTTGGTGGGTTCAAGTCCAAACTGAAGAACTATCTTATGGACCAACAAGGTACTGTTGCCCAAGCATAGGTTACTAGTCTGTCGGATTGTGGGTGACCGCCAAATATCTAAACTATTAAGTATATTTAAATTATTACAGACATATTTATCTTTGTTACATTTATATGCACGAGTAGGTACTATGTATTTATTACTCGCCTGACGCAAGTCGCGCAGTATGCTGTCCCGCACACCTCGCTGGCTCCGCAGAAAACCAGCGCCGTTGACAACGCTAGTCGTGCCAACGGCACCGCTGAGTGGAGACCATTTCGGCTTCACATCATTATTTGTTTGTTTTTGTATTCTTTATAATTTTGTAAATGTGTTTTCTCTTTTTTTTGTCATGATGTGTTGGCTGAATAAACATATTTCTATTCTATTCTATTCTATTCTAAAATAGGTACCTACATGAGTAGTCAGAGGTCACTTTGGCGTTAAATTATTTTAAGCAAACATTGTCCATCGTTTTAAATAAAATCTTTATTCAAGTATTTAAACCTGCACAAACCTAACAATACAAGTGTGAAGTTCCCGATCCGCACTAGGCCTTCGTGGAAACTACAAGCTGGCTGGCTGGGATAGCGTCAAGGAAACGGCCACGAAATAAGGAATAACCATCAGCCGAATAAGTGGTCTATCAATTTTAAAAAAGTTCGTTTCAAACGAATGTGTCGCAATCGGCAAGCGTGGCGTAGGACGCCCTCAGACTAGGTGGAGCGATGATCTTCGCAGGTTAGCTGGCAAGAACTGGATGAGACTGGCCGAGGATCGTGCTCAGTGGCGTGCAACTGGAGAGGCCTATGTCCAGCAGTGGACTAAGATAGGCCGATGATGATGATGAAACGAATGTGTCGCTGAAGTCGAACTTTCAAGTTGACACATACGTCTGTCTATTAGCATTATTTTTTATGACATGCAAACGATTATCAATTTAGGGTGGTAGACCACATATTTGGCTTATGGTACCTATTACGTGTCTTCACTGCCACAAAATAACCTATTCCATATAGATGAATGTGACGTCGGGGACGGTGACAACGGGGTCACCCCGTTTTGTCACCAAATTAGTTTTAAATATTTTTGATTATAAATATGCGTCTGTAAGGTATTTATTGTGTGGGCTAAATTGCCCGAAATAAATGAATTATTTTTAATTGTTATTATTATTATTATTAAAAATGCAAAAAACAATTACCACATTCAAAGTCAAACACGAAACAATATATTTCTTTTTTTTTCCTGTCGCTACTCGGTAGTGTAGGCAAATGCGACGCAGATTACAATGCTGCGGCTGAATGCATAAAGCGTCTACTACCACTAATTGTTTTTGCATTTGTAAAGCGACTGCGACACTTCTTGTGTCTGGAGAAAACCTAGCATTGAGGGTGATTAACTTTATGTTGGGCAGAGGGGCTCTAAGAGCTTTGCAGCTTGGGCCCACGCAGACCCAGTGTCCCAACTCAAGCCTAAATCTCATTCTGAGAGGAGGCCTGTGCCCAGCAGTGGGTCGTATATAGCCTGGGATGATGATGAGACTCAGTGGTGATTGAATGCTTTACCTACACATAATGTTTCGCAGAGATGTGTGCTTTTTCACATTTACATAATGTTTAAATAATTTATTGATTCAGGCGTTACTAGATACCTAATGGTTTTCTTAAATTGAAAATAATGAACACTCGAACCAACTGAATCGTGACCCAAAACTCATAGTGACATAGCATTGGTTCACAGGGGAATTTATTATGACACTTACTGTGAGAAAATTCTACGTTGGGCCAGGAATTCCGGAAATCCGGACGGGATGTCTCTAATTCTGTGGAGTATGGGACGTGTGCTAGTGTGGGATGCAACTTGTGTTGACACACTGGCCCCGTCGCATCTCCACCGAACCTTTATACGGGCAGCAGCAGCAGCAGAAATGGCAGAAACTGCCAAAGCAGGAAAATACAGCGGTCTCGGTGCCGAATATAATTTTGTACACTTCGGCGTCGACCCTTGGTCCATGGGGTCCTGGCGCTCTGAGTCTCTTCAAAGAACTATCAAAGAGACTCAGAGATACCACAGGAGACCGAAGAGCTGGCAGTTTCCTCGCTCAACGCATCAGACTCACTACTTATCTAGCGGGAAAATGCTGCCAGCATCTTTTTTACCATATCGCAGGGCCCATTTTTAGGGTTCCGCAGTCAAAATGGCAAAAACGGAACCCTTATAGTTTCGCCATGTCTCTCTGTCTGTCTGTTTGTCTGTCCGTCCGCGGCTTTGCTCAGAGACTATCAATGCTAGAAAGCTGTAATTGCACGGATATATAAATAAACTATGCCGACAAAATGGTACAGTTAAAAATTAAAACATATTTTTTTTAGGGTACCTTCCATAGACGTAAAGTGGGGGTGATTTTTTTTTTCTCATCCAACCCTATAGTGTGGGGTATCGTTGGATAGGTCTTTTAAAACCATTACGGGTTTGCTAAGACAATTTTTCGATTCAGTGATTTGTTTGCGAAATATTCAACTTTAAAGTGCAAATTTTCATTAAAATCGAGCGTCCCCCCCTCCCTCTAAAATCTAAACCGGTGGAAGGAAAAATTTGAAAAAATTCAGGATGGTAGTTAATATATCAAACTTTCAAGGAAAACTATAACGGCTAAGTTTGCTTGAGAATTATTAGTAGTTTATGAGTAAATAGCAGCCTAAGGTATAAAATATACCTAAACTTGGAAGATTCCGTATAAAATACGAAGTCCTTAGAAAAATATTACTTAATTTTTTCGTAATGGCTACGGAACCCTATTTTGGGCGTGTCCGACACGCTCTTGGACGGTTTTAGATTTATTATAGTTGTAGTTCATTTAATTTTAATGTAGTTTTAGTTTGTTAATTGTAATCTACTTTTTATGTTATTCTATCAATAAAAATCCACTTTGAATATCTCACTCTTTGCTCTATTTCCCATGTATCTTATGAACTAGTATTTAATAATGTAAACGTAGGCAAAGTAGACATTTTGATTAGCTCAAACAAGGTCGATTGCGAGTGGCTGCAGTGGATATAATGTATGTGCACGGCGAGCAATCACATGACAAGTACGGCGCAAGGAAGTGGTGGCAGCGATTTTAAAAGCTTATATATCCAACGATTTCGGGGATGACAAATCGATCTAGGTTCGTCTTATCACCGGGAAAATGCTTATTTTTTAGCCCCAGCAAAGTTCGGTCGCCCAGGTACTTATTATTATTAGCTAAAATCTATAAACAAAAGATACAAGCAAAACTACATTTACGATGAACTATAAAAAGTGAATTGTTTGCAAGACAGATGAGCTAGTTCCGTTTTTTGCCTCGTTCATTAAGATTTTCGTAACACTGTTAACCGGCAGTTTATGCTCACCGCGCATGACTTAAGGCTTATAAATAAATTCTTCCAATAATCTAGTTCAAATCTCATTACCTGTGGCAGATACCGGCTGCCGGCTGATCTAAATGTAAATCAATAACTGTTCTGAAATCTATATTGAAAGAGCTACTTCTTTTATAATGAGGGCTATCGCGAATGAATTCACCACTAGAGGCGCTAGTGTAGCGTGAGGTCTCCGAAATGTCAAATCTCATAGATTTTGGGTGAGCTAAGCGGGTTTATTTATAATTAGAATAATTTTGTGAATATTTTGCAATATCTGAAATTAATTATGGCAAATATGCGTTCCGGGGCAATGAATGTCTGTGTTTTGAGACAGTATTGCCTTTCGGAAACCTTTGTCCTCCCTTTTTTCCGAACAAAACGGGGACTATGCAACACTGTGGCATGCTCGATATTTTTATGGTACGGTTTTAAGTTGTATTAAATATGATTTTAATCTAAACTTTGTTTTCACGCCCGTAAAAACAGACTTTGAAAGCCATACTTAAAAACCTCACGCAACAGTGCGCCATCCAGTGAGACAAAAAACGATAGCCCTCATTATGACATAGGTTTTTACTTATTTAATTAACACTAGAGCTGGCAGCTCCCTCGGACAAAGAGTTAGCTTAGCTATTTAAAGGGGGAACGCTGCCAGCATCTTCGAGACCTTGCCCAAGAGCATGAGAGGCCTACTTTAAATAATTAATTTTAGTTTTATTATATGTAGGTATTTAAACTTTAGGACAGTTTTATGTAAAATAATTACAATAAGTATATAATTTTTATACTATTTGCTTTCAATCAAATTACTAGGATACCTTTTCCTCAATTACATAGAATTGATTTGAATACAGTAACGCGAGAAACTGAATCATTAATTTTGATGAAATTAAATAAAAACACTATGCTAGATTTATGCTCTAGAAATTCTACTAACGGCCGTCCGTTTGATTAACTGACATTCATAACAAACAAAAAAAATATGATAAAAAAATACAACCGAATTTATTACCTCCTCCTGTTTTTGAAGTCATTTATAAATAATGGAAAATCGTCCACATGAATTGACTGTTATGAATTCTGACCAAAATTATACTGTCCAAAGTGATTACTGTCTCCAATGTGATTGAGCTGAAGATATTTGGAACTAAATTTCTTTTCCTTGTAAAATAATGAAGTCTGAATTAAATTTTACCTATTATTAATTGGGAGCAAAATTATACACACTATTAGAATGAAGTCTGAATTAAGTCCAAAGTAAATGTAGGCTCAAAAACGAATCCGGTGGGTGGAACATAGTTACAGAATCTACGTACATACAAATGGTATTTTTTAATACGGTTTGTATCAAATTTGTCAATTTTGCTATGGCACAAGATTGCATTTTTGACGATATTCATGATTAGATGGACAGTTTTTCGCGTTACTGTATTCCTTATCGTTTTTCTGCTTGGACCTATAATTTTAATTTGTTAATTTTCCATTTGTACTCAGTGACGGTAAATCGTCCACTTGAACAGTCAAGGACTTTAATTTATGAGCCAGCATGGAACCTTTACAAAGGAAGTCATTGAGATTTCCCTTGTTAATTTTATGCGATGTCACTATGACATTTATTGTGAAATGGTTCCATGGCAGCTCATGAATTAAAGTCCTTGACCGTACCCTCATACATAATGTACTTTCAGTAACAAATTAAAGTGAAGTGGGGATTAAACCGCCCGATATTTCTGGACCGGCTCAGACTAATTCTGGCTGGCGCGAAATTTGGACTAACTTGGTTACACTGACTTAGTTGGTGACTGAAAGTGGCTTGGAACTCTCTTTAGATGCTGACGATATGGTATGTGCGTTGCTATGTGTGGACTATTTATTTTGAAACTATATACAGGGTGTCTTTGACCATGGGACTTTAAATTCAAGGTTCGATTCTATTCACAAAACTAAGCTACTTTTGTTTTGTAACATTTTCAAAAAACTTAAGTTTAGATTCATCCTCAAAGTTTAATTGTATCAGTGTATCGGACATGGCGGTGTTATAGCTGTTTCTTGGTACGGGGGCCTTGAAATTTTTTTTACATTTATTTGACATCTCTAAGATGAACATTTATCAATGTGCCGTCAATTTAGTATTGTATCGCATACATTGATAACAACATTTAACTTGTATGAAAAAAAAATTAACAGTGGTCATAATTTTAAAAAGTGTTAAACCTTCTTGTTTATAATATTTTAACACCCTGGCCATTTTTGATAAGTGTGTATTTTGTATTTTGAATATTGTTCTGTTATTCTGCTTTGTCTGCTGTCATCACTTCTGTCGTGTGTCGCTATACTGTAAACATTATACTCGTTTTTACCCCTGCTACTCTCGTTTCCCTTAAATAAAAGTAACAACAAATGTATGTAAGGATCGTAGCAAGTGGAAAGAAGTGGTCTCTGCCTACCCCTACGGGAAAAAGGCGTGATTATATGTATGTATGTATGTATGCAACAAATGTAGCTCAGCTATGCGACTAGAATCGAACCCTGGATTTAAAGCACCATGGTCGGAGACTCCCTGTATACGGCCAATGTTAAACGAAAAACAAAAAATTGCTTGAAAAGTTAATTTATAGTGAGTTTTTCCCGTTTTTTCCGTATGCAACAATTATGGCGTTTTTTACAAGTGACGTCACATGCCATGCCAGTGTACACGAATGACTTTATACTAAACTCTAGTTTGTGCCACACGGTGACTCAAAATAAGTTGAACACATTGTATGAAATCAAAATTACGCAACGGAATAAACACGGCTCGTATTATAAATTAAATAAGCCCAAACTGACTTTTGCCTTATTGTAAATTATGAGTCTATGTTTTAAATACAAAATGCTCATTATTTTTGACTATATTCAGGATGGAAAGTTTTTTTTTGTATTCAAAATTGGCATCTTTTTGCCTTGTCGCTATCACTTCATGTTTGAACTTTTGCATAAAATAGTCAGATGTCACACAGTGACAAGGTACCACAGTGTAAAGAAATCATGGACCTCGACTTCGGCTGGAAATATAATTTCGAGTTGCCATTTTTCCATTTGCACTCAATGACAGTAAATCGGGAAAACGTGTTATGAGTTCTAGCCCGAGCAAACCTCAGTCACCCAGGTAATGTGTAGGTCTCTTTTAGTTAGCAGTGTTCCTTGGTTCGAGAGTTGGGTAACATAATCAGAGTAACATCCTCGTTGTATAAACTTTGAGTGCGGCCACCAAGACTGCGTGTGCGGCGACGAGTATGAGAATGAGGATGAGAATGGATAAATAGGGTTGTATGATGAGAATTGCTTAAATATGACGCCTAACTGTAAAGATTTATGCGCAAAATTGCACGTTCAATCTTTTATGAGCTTTTTAGCGAGAAAAAATGTCCCGAGGCAACTTCCGTATACGTGCGGAGTAATTGAACAGTGTTTTTGAACATGAAACTACCGTGAGACTCACTCATTTTAAATGATATTGTAACGGATAACTCACGTCTTAAATCGAGTTTAGGGCTACGAAATAGCGTGAGTTATTCGTTACAAAATCATTTAATATGAGTGTTTTTTAAGTTTTCATCCTGCACGAATGCGGAACTGCAGCTATTTTTGAGCGCCTTGACAATACACTTTTTAATGATGACGACTTTGCGATGTCGCGTACAAAAGCTAGTGTAGTATGCCAAAGCAAGATCACGAAACACAAATAATTTCATATAATGATCTACTACCACCTGTCTCTGTCGTTGTTACATTAATGTTCGCAGCCGCGCTTGCACGTGTGTGCAAATATTTCAGTGTCTAACCGATTATTTCGGCTTCGGTTTTAGTTTACGCAGGTTTTGGGAGTTACTATTATTATTATTTTAATTTATGGTGGTGGAAGCATTCTACACTTCCACTGAATGTAGATATAGTTAGTGTTTAGTTTTGTAACCAAGGGACCCCATACATCCCTGTATTATTATTATTATTATTTTGTATTTTTTTCTTTAATTTTTAGTTTTAAGTATTTTATTTGTAATTATTTTATTATGAAAAAATGACTTTCTGCCAAGTTTTTGAGGCGCATTCTTCTTGTCAATGATGGTCTTTCCGAAAGCGCTGGTAGTTTAAAAAATGACGTGTAAAAGTGCCCATTGCGGCCTATTTACTGAATAAATGATTTGAATTTGAATTTGAATTTGAATACATTATTTAAATTTCGCTTTCAAAACCAGGACCAAAATCGAAACTGGTTTTGTGAGCTTTCATGCAGTTTGTGAGCAATCGGCGTCGAAAAATGGCTCCGAATCCCGGGCATCTTTGTTCATCTGGGTGTCCATGGGCGGCGATGATTGCTCCCCATCAGGTGACCCATTCTTGTTTTCACCCTCGGAAATATTCGGTTTCTGTTCTGGTTTCAGTTAAAAATACCGGTTTCAGACAAAAAAATATTTACGCATGAGGAACAAGTACATCGAAGAACATCGGAAGTCATCTTGCAAAATTCTTCGTGTTCCGCAAGCATACTTTAGTCAGTTTAGTGGCCCGCACGCAACTCTGTATGCTGAGAACTGCTTAAATGTGTAACTTGCGAACGCTGCGCCAGACGCGGACACTAGTTAACGCAGTGTTGCTGTAATTCCTAAAAACATTGCCAAAAAACCTTTGTCCTACTTCCAACTAATTCTTCTGTAGTGTAGCATTAGCAACTATTTAGGATAACACGTTTAGATCAAGTACTTATATCTTCAAGTCATGCTTGATTATACGTGTGTTAATTAAATAATTTAAAACCTTAAATTAATTTTCTCAGAATCGATTAAATAAGGTTGTGTTTAAATAATTTATTGAATCAGGCGTTACTTCGCGGAGGTCCATATCAATGAACTAAAAGAATTTCGTCTGACGCGTTTCGAACTCACCCAGGCTCATCTTCAGAGCAACACAACCGTACACCATGCTACCAGATGTTGGACTAACATTCATTCAGTCTGGTAGCATGGTGTATGGTTGTGTTGCTCTGAAGATGAGCTCTAGTTGAGTTTGAAACGCATCAGGTGGTGGTGAAAGATGGAATTTGTGTGATTTGTGTGTGTTATTACAGTTTTGAGGTGGAGGAACTGCATGAACACGCATATTTTGCGTAAACTTAGCTATCATTAGGTCGTGGGTGAGCAAAAAAATTCTCTTACTTCAGGTTGTGTAGTGTTTTTAAATACCTCTTTTATTGTGTCCATGTTTGCATTAATAACTTTTAGACTTTAGAATTATTATACAAGTCGCTGAACTAAAATGTCGCTCAGTTGGACAAGTATTTGCCCCTGTTCAAGGGTCCACCCGGTACTTTGCCTATATCCATATTTTAAATGCACCGTCAGATAAATGTTAATGAACTTTGCAGAAAAAAAAACCCTATATTTACTGTGACAAAAAATATTCTTCAATTAAGTGTCATGTAGCACTATTTTGAACAGGTGCTATTGTTAAAATTTCAATAACGAAACTATAGCTGTTAAAAATCGTTTTGTAAATACGGTCACGTAGTAAAAGGCTTTTTAAATTGCAATAACTATCTCAAAATGATTGTTGTAGTTTAAGTAGATACCTCATTGTAATAAAAACCGTAACTAATGTAACAAAAAAGTTAAAGATAATAACGAAAGCGAAACTTATAAAAATAAATCAATTTCGATAACCAAATATTAGTTTTTTGCTTAAGAAGTTGGTCAAGCGTGAAAAGTTCGTCTTGGAACAAATTTAAATGTTATTTACAAGTAATAAGCAACATTTTCGACTGACTCACGCGTCGATTACGTACAAAAGTCTATTGCTGAATATTTTACACAAATTTTATTTTGCAGCTGCAATGTTGAAATTTTAATTTCGTTAGTTTTTATCCCAATGAATTAAAGTTGTTAATTATATTAATTTCATCGTTTTGATAGGAAGCTTAACTTTGTAAGCTTGTTAATTGAACGGTCAGTAGTTTTCAAACTTTTTCGTTTTTCTTTGCGTATTTTTGTATCTAATTGTTGGGATAGTGTTGCAGTAATAGTTTGGTTATCAAGCTACTTAAGTAAGTAAGTATAGTGTTTTTTTTGACATTACAAATATAAAGGTACAACGAGCACAGAAGCAGTTCATATAGGGCGTTTACACGATTTTATGTTTTTTTCCTTGAGCATTATGAGACTAGTGCAGGGCTTCCTAAAGTGGGGTCCACGAGCCCCTTAGAGGTCCTTAGCATGTTTGTATCAGGGTTCCGCCGTAAGTCAGTCTGGAAACATTTATTTATTAGGAATTTTCCAAAAATATTTTTTGACAGGGGTCCGTGGAATTGTTTAAATTGTTTGAATTGTGACGCACCTGTGATACCCCTCGTTTTTGACAGGAGTTCATGAGCGGTGGTAATTGCTTCCCATCAGGTGAGCCGCATGCTTGTTTGTCACCTCTTATATAAAAAATGCCTTAAAACTTATCTGTAAAAATCCAGTATTATCCGAGTCCTGCTTTTAAGGAAAATGTACAAAGTGTGGGGTAATTTCTAATCCATTTAAAAAAGGAAGTGATTTTTATTTGGCAGTATTGGTTTTTTTTATTTTTTTTATTCGACTGGTTGGCAAACGAGCAAGTGGGTCTCCTGATGGTAAGAGATCACCACCGCCCATAAACATCTGCAACACCAGGGGTATTGGAGATGCGTTGCCAACCTAGAGGCCTAAGATGCGATACCTCTAGTGCCAGTAATTTCACTAGCTGTCTTACTCTCCACGCCGAAACACAACAGTGCAAGCACTGCTGCTTCACGGCAGGATTAGCGAGCAAGATGGTGGTAGCAATCCGGGCGGACCTTGCACAAGGTCCTACCACCTGCAAGCCTGGTTACCTGGTTGGTATAATATTGATTAGTTGCGACCCTCTTTAACTTCTTATTTAATTTTATTTTTACATTTTAACCGACTTCAAAAAAGGAGGAGGTTCTATGATGCAATGTTTGTATTTATTGTAACAAAACACTATTTAAAATTTCAGCTATCTATTTATTACGGTTCTTGAGAAACAGCCCTGACAGCCAACAGACAGACGAACGTACAGTGTAGCGACATTACGTGAATTGAGTATTTGTTAAAAAAAATTATATACTTTTGCGTGTCTACCCTTCCCGTACCGGTTTCCTCGACCTACTGCATGTAAATGCTGAGCTTGAGCCTATTGCCACATATCTGTAACGTGTTTTTTTTTGTGTTTGTTTTGTTAAATTATAAATCAATAAATCAAACAACTAGATACGAGTGCCACAACCACGATAGGTTTTTGGTGCATAAGCCATAGTTGACAACCTTAGAGCGACCGCCGAGCGTATGTATGAAAAGTGAAGTACATACAGGAGATTGACTTCTGAACTATCTGTATTTTGTGCTTTATGTTTGTATTTTTTTGTTTGAATGACTAAAATAAAAATATGTACGTGTCCAATATTTTGTGGTAATCTAACTGATGAACTAATTAAAAATAGATAATATTTTTTTCGCACCTCTCATTCAGAAAAACTACTTTTCCTCCCTGGCGAGAAGGACCAAAGTGCAACTTTTCTGTTCAAGGCTTTTCAAAGTGTTTCTTTCCAAAAGGAATATTTTGAAGTTGACAATTGTAAAACTGCGCTGTTTTCTATGCTGGTTGCACTTTAATTATATTTATTGGATTGTGTAATTTTAAATTTACGTCTTATTTGTTGTGTCTCTGTTATAAATGTTAATTATTTTTTTATATAATGTGGCAATAAATGTCTTTTTATTTATTTATTACTTAACAGGGTTTCATTTGTCACCTATCGGGTACAGAACCCTAAAAACTACCTTAAATTAACATCCACAGCGTCTGAAGCGCCCGAAATCACCCTCCAAGCCCAGGTTAATTATTCAACTCGGGCTGATGCAAAAAATATGGCTTCCACAATTACGTACGACGAGAAATCCCAGTCCAGTGGTAAAGCAAAAAGTTTGGCCCCGAAACTCCTAAACAACCGTTAAAAAGAGGGTAATTATGCCCCTTGCGCGAATTAAACTGTCCGTTAGCCGAAAGTTAATGCCCTATAAAATTTTGGCAAATATTAACGCTGTAACACCGGCCATGTTTATTTTATTGGATGCCCGAAAGTTTGGGGAACTCTTTTTTTTCGACAGTCGACGTATTACGCCTTAAATAGTGAAATATGTCGCGGATCGAATGTTAGCACGTTAGGCCTTCTGCACGTTATCTAGTCAAGAGCGAGATAAACTAACGAATAAGTTCACGTGCCTATGTACCTATTTCGTTTAAAATCAGCGGTTTTTAGCTCATCACGGCCTGCTAATTTCTTTTACCGATAATACTCGCCCATTTGACATACCTCACATGAGTACATGACATAACCTAACCCACTTCTTTTCTTTCTTCTTTCTCTTTTTCAACCTTTCACCACTCAATCCACTTAGAAAAGTAAAAAAAAACCCACATTCTCAATTCAAGGTTCCATCATTAATTTGATTTAGCCAACACAAACAAAAACAGTGGAACGAGTAAGGATGAAATTTTGTGCACAAATAGTTTACAACATATTCAAATACCTAAGTACAAATATAGATTCTTAATCTGGAAAAAATGCATAGTTTTCGCGGGGTTACGAAAGTAAGTACACGAATTCTTTGAATTGCAGACGAAGTCGCAGGCAATAGCTAGTTAAAGTAATACGTTTTAAATTATATTTTTGTTCATTATCATCCTTTAATACACCTTAAGGTTCCTTGAGACAATTTTTATAGTTTCCGCACAGATTTTACGGGGACATTAAAACCTCGGCGAAGGTAACACTTCTATGAATTGTTAAGCTGGCTTTACACTGTCGTGTAATGTCAGAGGGTCAAAAGCTTTATTATACTCATTAGTCTCATTGCTAGCAATAGCTCGTTACGTAACATTGGTCGATAACTCGGTCGATATACCGCACGCGGTGACTCCCCGCATGCGGTATATCGAAGAGGGAAACTCATAAGTCGATAACTCGGTCGACATACAGTGTGAAAACCAATGAAAACAGTTCCCCAAATGGGCCCGCATATGGCATGCGTTGGAACTCTACCGCTCCCCGCATGCGGGCCCTATCGACCAATGAAAACGATTCCCGAATGCGGGCCCTATGGCATGCGTTGGAAATCTACCGCACCTCATGCGGTCCCTATCGACCAATGAAAACGATTCCCCGAATGCGGGCCCTATGGCATGCGTTGGAAATCTACCGCACCTCATGCGGTCCCTATCGACCAATGAAAACGATTCCCCGAATGCGGACCCTATCGACCAATGACAACGATTCCCCGAATGCGGGCCCTATGGCCGTGATTTTGCATAATATGTGAGATCTGGCAGTCGAATTAGAATTTCAGGGATTTTATTGAATTCCTGTGGGAATCCCCGAAATTTTCATCGTGGTTATCCAATCAAATCACATATCTGGCCGATACATATACGTTCAACGTACGTATACATATGCATTCTGGACACAAGCCTTCTGTTAGAACGAGAGGACTTGGACTGCAGAGATGATGATGCTAGTAGGATTAGTGTGACATTATGTTTGCACCAACCAGTATAAACTCTTTAGTCCTACACTACACAGTCGGACAATGTAGAGCGGGCATAATGAACGTCGCAACAAGTCGCGTGATTAAATACCGAGGGTGTGCTCCCATTGGCTCTGTTCATTACGCTTTAGTGTTATAGTGTTTTATCTTACTGCGATTAACTTGGACATAGTCTACTTAGCAGGTATGCAGCTTTTTAATTGGTATTGAAGTGACACAGATTTTAAGTATAGGTTTGTGAAGTAATGTTCACTGTCGAATCCCTTTGGGTGGCAAGTGTCCAGGTAGATATTTATGGCGGAAGTGGTGGTGATAGTTGGGTTTGTGTGGTTTGCGTGTGTTCTTACAGTGTGGAGGTGGAGGATAGACATGGGTAATCTCGACTCCGACAAGGGATCTGATTCACTAAATCCAGCTTCGGTAGCGGTACCGAATCCGCTTATCGACTCCGACTCCTTTATTGACTCCGGTTCTTTCGAGCGATTATTAGTTTGTCTATGGCCGATCCGGCTCGGTTCGGTACCGAGGTATACAGTACCAATTCATGCTAATGACTCTTTTGAATCTGTGAGTCACTTCGGATATACTTACTACTGGCGAACCGGGCTCCGGGGAGCGGCTCTGAAATTGGTATCATGCTACCTCTTCCTCTCATAATAAATGCTATTAGCGTGAGCGGGACGGCACATATCCGATTTGATCCGACGTGATTTAACGAAAGTGAAGTGAGTGCTGAATCACCGATCGCTAGTCGCTCAATCCAATAGGTTGGTCGGAGTTAGTAATTACTCGGAGTCGATAAGATTTGAAAGGAGTCAATAAGGGATTCGGATCCGCTTAAGGATCTGACTATTTTGAATCTTCAGATCCGGATTTAACCATCTCTCGTGGAGGAACTGCATGAACACTTAAATAAATATAAAAATATAAATAAATATCACGGGACAATTCACACCAATTGACCTAGCCCCAAAGTAAGCTTAGCAAAGCTCGTGTTATGGGTACTAAGCAACACCCGAGAACAAACATTCGTATTTTTCATACAAATATCTGCCCCGACAAGTGAATCAAACCCGGGACCTCAAGCTTCGTAGTCAGGTTCTCTAACCACTAGGCATATTGTTTATAGCTCATTAAATTAAAGCTTGTAAAAAGTGGCAAGCGGAGCGATACGTTTCCCGGTGAGCGTGGCTTGCAATTTTCCATCTCCCGCGTCTTTGTCAACGCACGATGAGCACTTACGCGAATTAGACCAGGTAACCCATTGTCAGCTGATGCAATTACTGCATTGTTTGTACAAGTACATAGGAGAAAACTACTGTTAAGTGCCAGATCGTACAAGTCATTGGATTGGATAAGTCAGTCTGAATATTTCTTTGAAAGTTTATCATGAATTTGTCAATTAAGATTGAAAGAAAGAAAAAAATACATTTATTCACAACACAAGACACAAAAATAGTATTAAGTACAAATAAACAACACGTAGGAAAGTATTCATTGCGGTTGTGAATCGGACACTGGCTCAGCATAATGCTGAAGCGTTAATAATAAACAATCCAGCACTGATTTTCAGCCAGCACCGTTGGTGACCCTGGACCGCTACACAGTTTTATTACTATACCTACATAAGACTACACAAATAGATAACAGAGATAGAGATTGACAAACTGGGTGCTATCATCATCATCTGCTGGCTGGGATGGCCTATTTACGTCCCACTGCTGGGCACAGGCCTCCTCTCAGAATGAGAGGGCTTGGGCCGTAGTTTTCACGCAGACCCAGTGCCGCTTGGGAACTTCACACATACCATTTAATTACTTAACAGGTGTGTGCAGGTTTCCTCATGATGTTTTCCTTCACCGTAAAGCTCGTGGTAAATTTCAAATGCAATTTCACACATGAATTTCGAAAAACTCAGAGGTGCGGGCCGGGATTTGAACCTACGACAGAGGTTCTTGAGAGGCGATAGGTCAAACTACTAGGCCACCACAGTCTTTTCACTAGGTAATAGGTGACATAATTTTTTTTACGTGTAGACAGGGAGTGTACCGGACGTCCTAAAAAAGTAAAAGCTTTAGTATTAAATGCTTCACAATTTATTTTAGGTGTAGGTAATGACATATTTATATGATCATTTACTTATATAAGTTGTTTTTATTTATTGTTAGCTTATGCGCCGTATTTGACACATTTTTTTTAATTATTACATTCAGCCAAAGGCTGCAGGCCGGCAGGCCTCAGACCAGATGGAGTGACGAAATCGTGAGACTTGCGGGCAACCAGTGGATGCAAGTGACGAAATTACCGTTTGTTCAACAGTGGACGTTTTCTCGATTGATGATGATGAAATGAAAATGAAATGAAAAATTAATATGAAAAAGAAATGAAAAATGTTTATTGCACAGCTAATGGATAGACTTACATTCTGACCCCCAAATAGGTAATGACCTGTGTCTTGGGGAACAGTGTTTGATGAGTTCTCCGACATCTATGATCAACAAGCATCAATCAATATGAATCGAAGAACTGCCTATGAAATACAATATAATGTACAACAAGCAATAACACAAAAAAGATAAAAAATAAGAATTAAAATGAAGATAACAAAGATATCAGCATGCAACATCAGAGCAACAACAAAATGGAATCAAATATAAAAACAACATAACAAGGTCATTAAAAGAAAAAATAAAAGTTTTGGATACTACTAAGAGGAGATTTTCAGTGTCCTGATACTTTTTAAGTTTAATTTTAACCTCATAGTTGTTTAGAGTTTAGATCATATATGAATTAATTTATTAATTTTAATATAGAGAGTCCTCAGATGATATGGTCTGATGACATAAAGAGCTACGCCGGACCGTACTGGCTCAGGAAGACGGAGAATAGGACGGAGTGGAGGAGATTAGGAGAGGGTTACATCCAGCAGAGGATAGATAAAGCCTGAAAAAGAAGAAGAAGAAGAATATAGAGAGTAGAACTTAAAGCCAAAGCTGAACGGCAGGTTAAAGTTTTGGATACAGCGTGTCCATGGCGTCGCAAAAGTAGATTTTTATCTAGAAGTAATCTATAATGACTTAGAACATCCTGTAAAATGAAAGTTTGCCTTACAAGCTAATGACGATCACGATAAAACTATCATGTAACTCGTAACTAATTAGATGTTCATGTAACATGGCCACACTTAACACACAATAGCGAAAATGATGTAAATTAGCTACAGCACTCGAGTAATCATATGATGGATGATTGACGTGTTACAGTGTAGTGCGCTAACGCAGCGTCAGCCCAGATGCTTTGTTCTGGAGTACACTGGCGGACACGGAAACAAATTGTAAGGTTTTGAATCCTACTAATATTATAAATGTGAAAGTTTGTGAAGATGTTTGGATGTTTGTTACTCAATTACGTCTAAACCACTGAACCAATTTGGATGAAATTCGGTATACAGATAGATTGAGTCCTGGAGAAGGATATAGGGTAGTTTTTATCCCGAAAAATTGCATAGTTTCCGCGGGATAGCGATAAACGAATTCTACGCAGGCGGAGTCGCGGATAATGGCTAGTACTTAAATAAGTGAAAACCAGAAAGTAGTTTGCTCAGAATCGAGAGTAGAATCGTTTACACTATGTTTTAAATCAGGTGTCTGTGTTTTTAAATCCTTTTTTTATTTTTCTCAGTCTAAATAATGTTAGATTCGTATACGCCAATAAATGTTTTAGCGAGGTCTCATACTATTTAGATAAGTAATTTAAAAATGGCCGTTTTGGTGTCAGTTTGATTTTTTTCTTTAAACGGTGAAGCGCAACTGATAATTACAAATTACGAGTGAGTGTAGAGTTAGAATTCATGTTGAAGTACCGGCTAAGCAAAAGACATGAATATTTTGAAATAATAAAGGCAATAAAATGAAAACACATTCCTGGGTGTCTGACATTTTCAGTTATTTAATTAACACCTTGTATATTGCTCAAAAGAAAATAACCTAATCAACTTGAACAAAATGGAAAACCCCCGTCGTTGTCATGTCAAATACTTACGTAAGTATTGTATATATGTGTAGATATATTTGATGTGTGTAATAAATACAACAGCATGTTCATAGCAAAAAAGAAACTATCGAAAAGGGCCCCAAGTTCTTGTGTGTCTCAGGGCCCCCACCCGCGTGTTCTAAGACGATCCTAAGTGAAAAAGTTTAAAATACGGGGTGAAATCTAGGACGTAATACAAAATTAGTGTTTCGTGCTCAGGTAATGCTGGGTAATATAATGCATTAACTCTTTTGTTGAAATAAGTCCGATGAAATTTGCGGTTTCCATACATTGTTCATGATTTCTTATTTTAATAATGTATAGAAACCACATTTTTTTTCAGACTTATTTCAACAAAAGAGTTAATGCGTTATATTACCCAGCATTAACTGAGCATGAAACACTAACTTTGTATTACGTCCTAGATTTCACCCTGTATTATATACCCTTAACATTGTCCGCCTTTACACGTAGTGCAGTCAATTTGTCGAGATTAATGCCATCTGCCCGTCAATATGCGGTGGTACAGGTAACTGCAGGCAGTTACAGAGTTATGCAGTGACGTACAGACACAATGATATGATCATATCGTTATGTAATTGATGCAAACGAGACTGTTATTTAGCTTGGGTATTTAAAGCACCGAAATGATTGTATTTTAAAACTCATTATACCGACTAAAACCCAGGCGTGTTTATTTTCCGCAAAACGTAGTTCGTTTAATCTAACTCCAACCTTTCGAGGTCTGCCTGTACCAATATCTGACCACCTTCAGCTCCTTGGTTTAGACCTCTCGGCTAAACTGAACGTCGGGAGTTACATCGAATCCTTGGCAAAAACCGCTGCGAAAAAGCTTGGTATCCTATCCAAGGTAGGCGATACTTCACTACGGACCAGCTCATTGGTCTTTACCGAGCCCAAGTCCGATCCTGTATGGAAGAATTGCTGCCACCTTTGGGACGGTTCTGCTGAATATCAGCTAGCTGCTTTGGATTCGGTAGAACAGCGAGCGAAGAGGCTCCTCGGCGTCGCCTGCGATGCGGATTTTTGTCGTCAGAGCCTTCGTCATCGCAGAAGAGTGGCTTCCCTGTCGGTATTCTACAGGCTACATTTCGGTGAATGTGCTTCGGAACTGCACGACCTTATTCCACCTGCTTCTTTCTTCCACAGGTCGACCAGAAGTAGGCGGGGTCTCCACCCTTACGTTGTCAGTATTCCCAAATCCGCACAAAGCGTTTTCGCTCTTCCTTCATCAACCGCACAGCAAAAGGGTGGAATTCCTTACATGCAACTGTGTTTCCTGAACACTACAATTTGGCCGCTTTCAAGTCTAGGGTGAATGAGCATTTACTAGATAAGCGTGCTCCAGCGTAGGCCTCATCCTCGCTTTCCATCAGGCGCGATTGTGGCCAAACGCAAGCCTATATTCATCATCATCATCATCCCAGCCTATATACGCCTCCTCTCATAACAAGAGGGCTTGGGCCATAGTTCCCACGCGGGCCCAGTGCGGATTGGGAACTTCACACGCACCATTGAATTGCTTCGCAGGTTTGTGCAGGTTTCCTCACGATGTTTTCCTTCACCGCAAAGCTCGTGGTAAATTTCAAATTTAATTCCGCACATGAATTTCGAAAACTCAGAGGTGCGAGCCGGGGTTTGAACCCACGACCCTCTTGCTTGAGAGGCGATAGGTCAAACCACTAGGCCACCACGGCTTTTTAAGCCTATATTGTATAAAAAAAACTAATATTATAAATGCGAAAGTTTGTAAGTCTGTTTGTTTGTTGGTTTGTTACTTCATCACGTCTAAACCATTGAACCGATTTAAATGAAATTTATTATAAAAATAGATTGAGTCCCAGAGAAGGACATGGGATAGTTTTTATCCCGGAAAATTGCATAGTTCCCGCGGGATAGCGATAAACGAATTCTACGCGGACGGAGTCATCAGTTTCATGGTTTTTCGAGACGGTTATTTTTTTTTATTAATTTAATAATATTTTATTTAAGCAGGAAACTGCTCCATTGCGAGCAACCAGGCGTAAAAGTTTAGCCAATATCTCAGTATTAGGCCGGACTAGAGATAAAAGGTACTCTTTTAGGTAATATCTGAATTTACAACTTTTGACCCTTTTATAAGCCCTTAACACAGCAAAAAACCTCTCAACACATCAATCGAAACCCGACTTCTAAAACTCGTGGTAGAACAAAGAGTTTGTGGCCCGTATTTTGTAACACGTTACAAATTTTTCATAAGCCGACCAGGAAAGTTTGCAATTTTAATACTAAGGGCGTTCTTACAGTTGCATTCTTGGTTTCGTTGCGAGCGAATTGTTTGCAAGAAAAAAAGTTTTCCGGTATCAAAAGTATTCTCATTGGCGTATCTAGAGTTAATTTCCAGGGGGGTTCGAGCCGGTAGCCCAACATCCTGGGTTGGGCACTAGACCATACTGACGGCCCACCCGGCCCCCCCTCTATATAAGCATATGAGTATTCTACTTTATTCAGTATGTTTATCTATGATATATGAACTATCGGTGTCAAATTTCAAGCTTTTTTATTTAATAATAAATAATTGCCATTATTTATTCAGATTATTTATCCATTTTGTTAGTACGTAAATATAAAATCATTTAGGGGCTGTTTCACCATCCATTGATTAGTGTTAACTGACGGTTAAATGTGATGCCGTCTCAATTTGTTTTGATCGAATAGACGGAGACGGCATCACATTTAACCATCAGTTAACACTAATCAATGGATGGTGAAACAGCCCCTAAGTGTTGAATGTTAGTAGGATGTCATACAAATTAGATTAAAATTTAAATTAAATGTAAGATACATTGTTTGTTTGGGTCAAACCTTGCACGTTCATTTTGACCTACCCCCAGTAGTCGGGTTGACTTAAAATTTGGTATACTTTAAATTTTATGACAAGCACTGTGAACCCTTTCACTGACAACATCATGAGAGTTGCGGGCAACCAGTGGATGCAAGTGGTGAGTCATAGTTGATTCTGGCGTTTTAAGGGGGATGCCTTTGTTCAGCAGTGGACGTTTTCTGGCTGATGACGATGGCAAGGCGGTGGTTTTTAATTTTAATTTAAACTAGCTCAGTATAAGTTGTGCTTAGTATAGCCGCGGCTTCTACGTTCCGGTGGCCACTACAAAGGATCTCAGAAGCAGTATAACGCACCAAATTTCATAATTATTTACAGGATTTTGCTATAGAGTAGTGTATGAAAATTCCCGGTCAAAAACGTTATATGAGTACATTTTCAGCAGGGTTTTCGTAGGAAGAGTAAGATGGGTATGATTTACGGATGTTTGGTTTGTAAGCAAATTGTCTTTTTGGTGTACTGCCGTTTCGACAAAATATTTTTCGCCAAATTTCACTTCCCAAAAAACGTATCGTAGTAATTTCATTTCCCAAACGAATCTTTAGCATATTAACATTTCGCATTTTGTTCATTTGGTCTAATTATCATTTGGCATAATTTTACATTGTCGACTTTTATTATGACAAACGTTTATTAAGCAAACGTTTTCTTTTGGCTAATATTATATTCCAAAAAAATGTTTGTTTAAAATGACACTTCGCATACGAACCAACCACAGAAACGAAGTGCTACCAGAAAATAAGGTTATTAAGCCATGCAATATTTTGGAAAGAGTGCTTTTTGCCAAACGATACATTTGACTAAATAATACTTGATAATTATTTGTGAAACAATAATTTGCAATTAAAAAAACTGTAAAATTGCGATAAATAAGTTGTTTTAGCAAATGATAATTTGAGAAAAATATTTTGGGATGTGATGCTTTGGGAAAAGCTTTTCGCCCATACATTAGTATCCTGTCTTTTTATATTAAATACACTAGTGTTTACCCACGACTTCGCACGCATAATTCATTAGATCCGGTCATACCTGCTGGACATAGGCCTCCCCTAAGGCTCTCCACTTAGAAGTCTTGTGCTTTCCGCATCCAACGCGATCCCGCCAGGTCGTCGCTCCATCTTGTTGGAGACCTACCGACAGCTCGTCTCCCGGTCCGCGGACGCCATTCTAGAACCTTCTAACCCCATCGGCCATCAGTCCTGCGAGCATTAGATCCAGTAATTGCATGAAAGTACCGATATTTTACCAAATTCCCATAGTAATTCCCAAAAATGATATTGTGGTCTTCATTGGCATTGAACTAAAAACAATCGTGCTAAATTATATGGCTATGAACCCAGCGGTAGAGATTTCAAAATATTATCCCGATCCTATGGGAATATCAGGATGAAAAGTAGCCTATGTGTTATTCCGGATGTCCAGCTATCGACATACCAAATTTCATCCAAATCCGTCCAGCCATTTTAGAGTGAAGGAGTAATAAGCACACACACACACACACACACACACACACGTTTTTGTTTTCTCTATGATCCTTGGTTTAGATTGTGCGTCATTTAGTTAATCACGAAGTTATTTCAAAGATATAAACAGGTCACAATAATTACCCTATAAATAATAATTATATTAGAATACCATTATTCGCAGTCGGATAAAAATAGCAATCAGCCGGTCTAATAGCGGCATCTATTTCACCTGGAATCACGACCGTAGGTGGAAACACACGAAGCCATTATGCAGCCAAGACGGTCGCGTTTATGTAATTCTCAATTTATTCTTTGAATAAAGTACTTATTAACTTAAATGGAATATCTGTCTTGCTCCTCCGCCAAGTAGTGAGGTCAAGTCGTGCGAAACAGCTACGTTTGAGTTGGAAAAAATGTTTTTTCGTGCAATTTAACCCGCCCTTCCTTCGCATAAAAAAAGTAAATAATCAACGCAAACGTAACTGAACCCACCACCAAAGGAACCACCACCACCACAACCATAAACAAGATCCCGGACACGTGTTTCGTTTCTCTCCGAAGCATCGTCAGCGGTTGTTGACCCTACGACGCTTGGTCGAAGAATGAGCTCACTCAGAACGGTTGGCCGTATTTATGCCATCCCTTTCACTTTAATTGCCTGTATTACTAGAAAATACCCTCAATAATGGCGATGACGCAAAATTTAATTGTTCATTGATAATAACACCCCTGTTGTTGTACCTAATTATTTCCATCTTAACTTACTTATTACGAGTAACTTGCCAGTTTCAAGGAAGGATGATTAGTGAAATTGTGTTTAATAAATCATAAATTAGATTCAAATGCTCATATATGATGGCCGGATCGATCAGTGGTTAAACGCTTGACTACGAAGCTTGTGGTTCCAGGTTCGATTCCCGATCGGGACGGGTATTTTTATTATTGTATGCAAATGTTTGTTCTTAGAAAATTGTGACTCCGGAAAAGTTTAAAGGCATAAATAAAAGGGGCAAAAATTGGCTATCATTAATTTATTGAATCAGGCGTTACTTTGCGGAGGTTCATATCAATGAACTAAAAGAATTTCAAAAGACGGGGGTGAGCAAGGAAATTCTTTTAATTCATTGGATATCATTGTCAATACTAATAGATTTAAGTAAAGCTTTGGCTCTTAAAACCACTTTCCTGAAATGTGCACTTTATCTAAAGGCACTCTTCTTCAAAATTATCACTTTTTCTAAGTGTACACTTTTTGAGATGTGTAGTGTATGATGGGTAAGCTTTTCCAAAATTTGCACTATATCAGAAGGTACAATTTCCCAGAAGTATTTTCAAAGAGCCTTAGTTATAATTATTTACTTATTAATCTCTAAGTCATGTTCATACATACGTTCATTATGTATATACATATAGACCATTTAACCAATACGCCCTCAAGCGACTTTGGAGGGTGGCAACCGATAGTCTGACAGCATGTACGTATAATAAAGTGTAAAATGCCCAAATTGTGAAACTGTATATTTTGCGGAATGTACACTTTTAGAGAAAATGCACATTTTGGTAAAATAGGACCAGCCTTAATCATTGAAGTGTCAATCAACATCTCGCATTATGGCAGTTATCTACTAAATTTAACCGCAGCGTGCCCGCTTCCATTATACCCCCGTATGCCACCCAATAAGAGAGCTTTTGAACACTCAGGATTCACCATCAATTTGGGTAAACGCGAGGATTTAAATTTCAAATTTGTCCTTATTCAAATCTACGGGAATAAATGGGACCGCGAAGCTCGGGAACGTTTCTCGATGTTTTTCACTAAAATATACGTTTGCTGGCGATACGTTAGGGGGGAATTGGTTGAGAGGTTAGTCGTGAATTAGTCCTTTATGGAATACCGGATAAATAGAATGAAATTCATAGTAATGCTTTTTAGGGTTTCGGAGCCAAAATGGCAAAAACGGAACCTTTATAGTTTCACCATGTCTGTCTGTCTGTCTGTCCGTCCGTCCGCGGCTTTGCTCAGGGACTATCTATGCTAGAAAGCTGTAATTTTGCACGGATATATGTATATGTAAACTATGCCGACAAAATGGTATAATAAAAAACGAAAAAAAAAAATTTTTTTTAAGGTACATCTCCCGTAGACGTAAAGTGGGGTATTTTTTTTTTCTTATCCAACCCTATAGTGTGAGGTATCGTTGGATAGGTCCATTAAAACCATTAGGGATTTGCTAAGAGGATTTTTCGATTCATTGATTTTTTTGCGAAATATTCAACTTTAACGTGCAAATTTTCATTAAAATCGAGCGTCCCCCCCTCTAAAATCTAAACCGGTGGGTGGAAAATTTTTAAAAAATTCAGGATGGTAGTAAGTATATCAAACTATCAAGGAAAACTATAACGGTTAAGTTTGCTTGAGAATTATTAGTAGCTTAAGAGTAAATAGCAGCCTAAGGTATTAAATATAATGACCCGGATAACTCACGTCTTAAATCGAGTTTAGCTCGACATGTTTCGGGCTAATCCGTAGCCCTTCGTCGTGCGCGAGCAGCGCTGAGTCGCGTTGCTCCGAAGACTACGGATTAGCCCGAAACATGTCGAGCTAAACTCGATTTAAGACGTGAGTTATCCGGTCATTATATTTAATTTGAGTGAGTCTCACGGTAGTTTCATGTTCAAAGCAGCCTAAGGTATAAAATATACCTAAACTATGGAAGATTCCGTATAAAATACCAAATCCTTAGAAAAATATTACTTAATTTTTTCGTAAGGCTACGGAACCCTATTTCGGGCGTGTCCGACGCGCTCTTGGCCGGTTTTTGCTTGAATGTTTTTATAGTGATGGGATGACATTTGACTATTATTGTTTTAGTTTCTATCTATTTTTATTTCTTAATTTTATTTACATGGGTAAGCTTAGTATTTTTTTGTGTATCATTCCTTGAGTCACAGACGGTTGTGACAGAATATCAGCGCTGCAGGCGTCTAACGCCTCAGCATAAGTTGCCTGAAATAAATGGAATAAATTGACACGAGGACACACAAAATCGTGCACTTATGTATTTTCATTTTTGTTTTTTGTTTGCTGTTTATAGTTATTTTTTATTGTATTTATTTGTGTGTCTTTGTGAATGTGAATAAATGTCTTCTTTCTTTCTCCTATATTATTATCCATCGCAAACATATACATCGGAAAATTGTTCGTAGATCGCAACACGTCCTCGCACATCTCTGTGGCAACGCTGCTTTAAAACCTAAAATTGCTAAAAGAGGCTCCGAAGCGGTAACGTTTCGTGTGCTCTGCCTATATATTGGTAATACAGGCGTGATGTTTGTGTGTGTGTGAGATAATGACAATGTCGGGGATGTTTCAACTTTTCAAAGTTAGGTTGTAATCACTAGAAAAACTAAGAGCAGATAAATTTCTAGAAACAAATTAACGAAATTACAACTTAATGCAAGCACATTAAAAACACAATTCCAACTTCAAGACTCTACGAAGTCTAAAATGAAATCTCGGGGGCATTAGACTGAAGTCGAGACTCGAGACTGTTAACAAAAGTGTCTTAAACTTGGCCAACAAAATAGATAAAGAATAGATATCCGCAGACATTTTATAAACGTAACCTAACCTAAAGGACTCTACCCATTACATCTTATCATACCATGAAAGTAATAACAACGTGTCAGCCAAAAATATATTCTTTGTTCTTATTGAAAAGTATGAAACTATGCCCACTAGCACGTTTCCCGTTCCTGGCACGTTTCCGACACGTTCCTATTACGGTGTAGTGGGTAGAGACCTTTAAACCTAAAGGAAATTAATGAACAGATGCAGTTTATTACGCAATAGTAAACAATAAATAATTAAGTTAAAATAAAACTATACTTGGGGTAAGGGTGCGCTGGAGCTACACAGGGAGCTCAGCAATAGGTTAAGGGAGGCAACAGGCAACCCTCGCGCCGGCAGCTTTCTCGCGCAAAGAATCTCAATCGCAGTTCAACGCGGGAATGCTGCCTGCGTGATGGGCACCAAGCCAAGAGGCCCACCTCTCTTTTTTAATTAAAGTTTTAGTTTTAGTTATTTTAATTTAATAGTAGTTTTAGTCCTATGGATATTTTGTATTTTCTTAATATTTTCTTAATAAATCTCCTTTTCCTGAACTTAACATACCTACATAAAACAAAAGAAAAAGAACTAAAACTAAAAATAAAACATTTATTTAAGCCAGACCCCTAAGGCAAGGTTCTCTTTCAATTTCTAATTTCTTTGTTCGAGGAAGCTGCTAGCTCTAATGATAAGTATAAACAATTACTTTTATCAACAAATATTATGTGCATACAGCTCCACCAAATAAATCACACAAACCCAGTTGGGTGGTAGTAACAACCACCACCACACTACGCTAACGCGTTTCGAACTAAGCCAGAGTTCATCATTAGAGCAACACAACACACAACCGTATTAGCGTTAATTTTTTTAGTGTAAGAGGTAAAACACACACACCCACATACAAAGTCACAACCTTTCGTATTTATAATATTAGTAGGATTTCGGGGCTCTCGAAAACAGCTCTCACGGTTTCGATGAAATTTGCTTTGTCAGTTTTCAGAGCGAAATAATTTTTAACTGTCTGTAGATTATTACTCTTTTACCCTGAAAGCCAAAAGAAGTTCCCCTGTGTTTCACACGTCGCGCTCAGAGCGACAGAGTTCCAAACACACATTTACAACTGAACACGAGTACTTTGTCGCACTAACTACTTAAGTTAACTCCCTGCAAAGTTCACACGTGCATTATTCTTTTATTTTAAGCTGACAATGCTGAACATTTTAGATGAAACATTAATTAAGATAAACGATTATACAATATTACGTCATCACTCTTGCAAATAAATGACATCACTCATGCTGTATACAATGACCAATTATGCCCGGGAATTATGAATTCACGTATAGTTTCCTCCCAAGAGAGTTATGACTTTAGTTTTAAAAGAGTTAGTTAGTTTCAAAAAGTTATTTCACGTGCCGTCATTTCAGACTAAATCTTTTAACGTCTTATTATTTACTCTTTAAAACTTAGATATATTAGCTAATTTACACCTAATAATTTTGCCACGCTTCATGAAACTTCGTTATTTTTATATTTTAAATTTATATCAAATTTTTATGCAATAGTTTTAGTTTAGTTTAATTTAATAGTTTTAATAAAAAATAAAGTTTAATAGTTTTAGCGTGATTGGGAACGTTGGGAGAGGAAGGCCTAGACGAACGTACCACGATCAAATCGGGGACGTTCTGAAGAAAGGTCTCGGAGTGACTCTAAAAAGATTGATGCATGAAAGAGAATGATGTTGTATGCCAGAAGCGTAGCAAGTGGAAGGATGTAGTCTCTGCCTACCCCGTTGGGAAAGAGGCGTGATTTTATGTATGTATGTATGTAGTTTTAGTAAATATTTTTTTAGCATGTTGGAATAATCTGGCCGTAAGACCATTCGAATTCTAAACTAAACACGGTTCTTAGTTTTTATTATCTATGGTAGACGACTCGAAAAAAGTGTCAATCAGGGGGGGCTACCACGAAATTCGAAAATTGAAGTTCATATCGTTTTCCTGAGGCTAATATTATTTAATACGAGAGTGAGAGAGAGATACGACACGAACTTCAATTTTCGAATTTTGTAGTAGCCCCCTGTATTGGCGGGTAGCCATATTTTATTCAGTTGTTTTCTTAGCGTCTTGTTTTTGCTGATCTGTGAAGTGTTTGGACACAAAATAATTTAATTTTTTGCATTTTTGTCCTCGCAATGTGATGAAAATCATTGTGTGTATCACGGCCCGTAAGGGGATTATAAACTCGGGTCATTAAAAGCCCTCCGCCTCTGGCGTCGGGCTTCTAATAGACTCTCGTTAGTAATCCCCTTCTTACGCCCCTTAATGCACAATGTACTATATTTCAACTTTAACAATTACTTTGCTCACCCGTACGTAACCTTATAACAGCTACGCCTACGCAACTAATGTGCGTTCATTTCATGCCGATCCTCCGCCTCCACACTGTAAGACAGAGGTTCCCAAACTTATTTCGTCTAACGACCACTTTGAAAATCAGTTATTCTGTAACACCACCCATTTTTTTTAAAGTTTTTTTTTAACTTTCTATGTATCTTGTAACTATGTATCTATGTATGAGCGGGTCAAATCTTGCAAGTTAAATTTGACCCAATTCTAGTAGTCGGATTGTCTTGAAATTTGGCATACTTCTGTAAATTACGTGACAATACAATAATCTGGTAGTGACATCCTGGTAGTCCAGCCGG
>NC_133500.1:6365130-6425232 GCF_025370935.1 Choristoneura fumiferana
AACTTCAATTTTCGATTTTGTAGTATCCCCCTGTATTGGCGGGTAGCCATATTTTATTCAGTTGTTTTCTTCGCGTCTTGCTTTTGCTGATCTGTGAAGTGTTGGACACAAAATAATTTCATTTTTTGCATTTTTGCCCTCGCAATGTGATGAAAATAATTGTGTGTATCACGGCCCGTAAGGGGATTACAAACTCGGGTCATTAAAAGCCCTCCGCCTCTGGCGTCGGGCTTCTAATAGACTCTCGTTAGTAATCCCCTTCTTACGCCCCTTAATGCACAATGTACTATATTTCAACTTTAACAATTACTTTGCTCACCCGTACGTAACCTTATAACAGCTACGCCTACGCAACTAATGTGCGTTCATTTCATGCCGATCCTCCGCCTCCACACTGTAAGACAGAGGTTCCCAAACTTATTTCGTCTAACGACCACTTTGAAAATCAGTTATTCTGTGACACCACCCATTTTTTTTAAAGTTTGTTTTTAACTTGCTATGTATCTTGTAACTATGTATCTATGTATGAGCGGGTCAAATCTTGCAAGTTAAATTTGACCCAATTCTAGTAGTCGGATTGTCTTGAAATTTGGCATACTTCTGTAAATTACGTGACAATACAATAATCTGGTAGTGACATCCTGGTAGTCCGGCCGGGATCGCCTCCGAAGGTCGGAACTCTTCAACGGTTAATGGCATCGACTTGAACTTTGGTATGCAAATGTAGTTTGGGTTACAATGCAAGTACAACACAACAAAAACAAACAACAAACAACAAAAGTACAGTCAGCAAAAAAAGCTTGTATTAAAAATGAAATTTTTACCAAAACTTATTTCACCTTCGAAAACTCAATGTCTCCAATTTTTTCTGGCCCCTTACCGCCCTCCTCTAGGCCTCCAGTGCCCAACAAGGGGGCGTTATCGTCCACTTTGGGGAAGACTACTGTAAGAACACACACATCGCACAAACTCAACTAAGCCACCGTCATACTGCGCTACACGTTTCGAACTCAACCAAAGTTCATTCATGTCTAACACAGATGTCTAACATCTAGTAGCATGGTGAACAGTAGTGTTGCTTTGAGGATGAACTCTGGTTGTGTTTGAAACGGGTCAGTGTTATGATGTTATATATGACCGAGCGAGCTTGAGTTTAGATCGTTTAGTAGTCAGGTATGCTAAGCTGGCAACGTTGCATTTTTGTTAGTTTTTCTCGATTATTCCATAAAAATTGAACGAAAATTAAAAATGTGGTCTGATAGAACTGTTTTTAATATATAAGTTAATGTGCCTACTCTAATAGTTATTCGTGATATACTTACTTTTAAATTCTTTTAAAACGAACAAATAATAAGAAATAAAAGTCTATCACGCAAAATGCTTTTGTATGTCTGTCTGGTTGTCTATTCTCCTCTAAAGATTGTGGTTCTTAACCAATTCTCAAAATGTGAGTAGGCTCAATAATTATATGGTATCTACTAATATTTACCCGCGGCTTCGCACGCATAAATCATTAAATCCAGCAGTTGAATTGAAATTCTGAGATTTTACTAAATTCGCGTAGGAATTTCAAATGCAAGTTAAAGTGGCAAAGGGCGGGCCACTCGAAGAACAAATAACCGTTGGGGGAGAAAAGTCCACGACCCGGGAGACGAAGCGTTGGTAGGCCATCCTACTAGTCGACTGACGACATCGTGGGAGTTCCGGGAAACGTGGATGCAAGTGGCGAGTTGTCGTTCATTGTGGCGTTTTAAGGAGGAGGCCTTTGTTCAGCAGTTGGGCGTCTTCCAGGTGATGATGATGATGATGACCTCGTGGTCTTCATCGAAAGTGCATTAAAAACAAACGTGTCAAATTTCATTACTCTAAACCCAGCGGTTGAGATTTCGAGATTTTGTCCTGATCTCGTAGGAATCCATATTAAATTATAAATCCGAAAGTGTGCGTGTTTGTATGTTTGTCCGTCTTTCATATCGACACGGAGCAACGGATCAACGTGAGTTTTGGCATGGAGATAGTTTATGGGCCAGAGAGTGACATAGGCTACTTTTTATCCCAGAAAATGCGGGCAAAAGCTGGTATCGGGATAAAAAATAGCCTATGTGTTATTTCAGACGTCCCGCTATCTACATAACATACCAAATTTAATCTTAATTCATAAAGCCGTTTTAACGTGAAGAAGTTCCAAACATATTATACACACACACACACACATACAAACTTTCAAATTTATAATACTAGTAGTACTAGTAGAATTGGCAAGTCGTGTTCTGTGCAACTTATGTGGTCCATACGCTAAAAGCTGGTGACATATCTACTCTTTTATTTATATCTATGCTTACGTTGTGAAAAGGAACGTTGTTTTAAAGCAAAAATAAACGATAAATCGTTTGTCCCAACTAATTGGAGTAAAAATATAACTTTTTATCGTGATCAAACGGGGATCATCTTATTGATTTTCAAGAAAGGTAGGGTAGGCAGAAAAATATTAAAAAATGCATCACTAATTCGCTTTTTAACCCCCGACGCAAAGAGAGGGGTGTTATAAGTTAGACGCTAATATCTGTCTGACTTCTGTGGCATCGTAGCTCTGAAACGGATGGACCGATTTACGTGAAAGTCGAGTTTCGTTGCGATGGTTTTTGGTAATGTATCTTTAGAATCGGTTCAGATATTTTTAAAATATTGAAGGTTTTTTCAGCGTTTTTATTTTGATTAGGTTAAGTATAAGTAAAATACCACAAATGGGATTTATCACGCTAAACACACGAGTAATATTTACCTCGACGTTTCGACCACATTACAGTGGCCGTGGTCACGAGTAGACTGAAGTGTGGGGTTTTATTGAGTGAAAATCGCGAAAGTTTTAAATATTTTATTAGGTTATTTGTATTTTGTAAGTGCTGGTTTTTAATGTTTCAAGACCGTGGCACGCTTTTTCTAAAGTTGTGTGTCCGTTTGTCATTTGTGTAACAGTAAATAATTGAAATGAAATCCTACTATTAATATTATAGATGTGAAAGTTTGTATGTAATAATTGTTTGTATAATTGATTTTTAAATATTAAGTAACTTATCATCTAGTTTATATAAATGTACGTACACCTGTAAAGGTAAAGGTGAGACTTCGAAAGTTGAAATGAACTGCAACTGTAACTCAATCTCGGCATGCATGATTAAATAATTTCATTTAATTTGTGTGTGTGTGTGTGTGTGTGTGTGCGTGCGTATGTGCGCGAGTGGCGTAAGAACAAAGAATATATATTTTTTAATAAAATTCGTTTATTAACTCCACCACAGGATATACAGTTCTTACAGTAACAAGTAATGATAATAATATGCATAGGTACAGAATTGTGCGGTGGAGACTGGTGCCCGAACTAGGGGAGACCTGTATGTCAGGTCACTAGGTCTCCAACCCTCAAACAACTGTAACAACAGATTAGGAGAGCAAAGACAAAATTATAGAAACAATATTATCCCTACATATCCCATTAAGACCAGCAATACAAAAAAGATATAATCAACTACAGATGTTTATGTACCACGAACATGTGTGTGTGTGTGTGTGTGGGCGTGTGTGACTATAAAAACCAATCTATCACCACCACCATACTACACTGACGCTGACTGACGCTGTGTAGTGTGGTGGTGGTGATAGATGGGTTTGTGTTAAGTACATAGCAAAGATGAGACAGTAATCGTTTGAGTTCATTGATGGCTATCAATTGCTATCATATATGCTTATATGGACATCCGCAATGTAACGCCTGATTCAGTAAATTATATGAACCTTTTTTTAAGTTTCTGCTATCCGTACACCGGTAAGAGCCGTTTTAATATGCTAATGGACCAAAATAAATTCGCTGTTCCCGTATTACGGGAAATGAAGTATAAATTCAATTTTGTACGCGCAAGGATGTAGGTACAGTCAAGGGCAAAGATATCGATACGGCCAAAGTTACAAAAATATGTATA
Organism: Choristoneura fumiferana; assembly: GCF_025370935.1. NCBI lineage: Eukaryota > Metazoa > Arthropoda > Insecta > Lepidoptera > Tortricidae > Choristoneura > Choristoneura fumiferana. The sequence continues at coordinate 6,369,108 of NC_133500.1, forward strand.
CACGACTTTATGCACTTAACATTAAGGCCGTGTATACATATTTTTGCAACTTTGGCCGTGTCGATATCTTTGCCCTTGACTCTACTATAAAATTTAGCGAGGTAGGTTGTGGGTGGTTTGATCAAATGAAAGCAATAATCTAGCCTTAATAGTCCAAGTGCCCGCTGTACGATTCTGCTCTTTGTTTTTTTAATCAAAATGTTATTTTGGTCTCCGCAAAACCTCTCTCTTCTTAGTCGTTCACTCTTGACAGAGTGGTCGTGGTCATGCTTCGGTCGATCGATTCCTGTGCCACTGCTGCTCTCGCGACGCGTCGCCAAGTAGCCCGATGTCTGGCAGAGTGGGAGCAAACGTTTGTATTAGAGTGCGTCACAGATTTGACGAGGTCTGTCCACCGTGTCGGGGAGCGTCCGCGAGATCTTTTCCCTCGAATTTCCCCTGCACCACAAGCCGCAAAACCTATTGACGTGAAAATGGCTTTGGCCGATCAAAAAACTCTTTATGTGCACGCAATAAGAGCGTAAAAAACGTCGATCAGCTCGGCAGCCACGAACGACGTTTACCGGCGGGAAGGTGTCTTTTTCGCCCTTATTGTGTGGACGTAAGGCGTTTTTTGGTCGCCGCGCCGATAGATGCGGGGAGACGCCTTAAATCTTTCTTTCTTCTTTAAAAAAAACTTGACACAAGTTTCTAATTACTATTTTTTGATTGCATTAACTTACTATTTTTCCATCGCTTAAAGGGGTAGCAAATCTGAGTACTTATTTCTTATTAATTTCAGTTTGATACTTCCATGCGTTTCTGTAAAGTCGTGATGGACGGTCGAAAATACGATCAACAAGGTGATTCCGCAAGGGTTCCACTTCTGCCACAGGTCTCACGGCACCCTTGAGCAGTAACGCACTACGTCCGATCCGAGTCCGTGAAAAAACGGTACAGTATAGTCGAACTACATATTTGTATGTAGCATACCAACTAAATCGGAGAGAAATCGGATTACGGGACGGATTAGATGTAGTGCATAACCGCTCTAAAAATTACTTGGGACAGTACGTCGGTGAGAAAGAAAATAAAACAACAATGTATACAGAATTTATTATTTATTATATTTTCAATTAAATGTCAAAATCCATATATCAAAAAAATGCACGTAATAGAATTGGCAATCTCAATTTGGCAACCCAGCAGTGGTGTGGCGTCCGATATTTGGCAACCCAGCAGTGGTGTGGCGTCCGATATTTGGTAACCCAGCAGTGGTGTGGCGTCCGATATTGGCAACCGCAGTGGTGTGGGGTCCGATATTTGGGCACCCAGCAGTGGTGTGGCGTCCGATATTTGGTAACCCAGCAGTGGTGTGGCGTCCGATATTTGGCAACCCAGCAGTGGTGTGGCGTCCGATATTTGGCAACCCAGCAGTGGTGTGGCGTCCGATATTTGGTAACCCAGCAGTGGTGTGGCGTCCGATATTTGGCAACCCAGCAGTGGTGTGGCGTGCGATATTTGGCAACCCAGCAGTGGTGTGGCGTCCGATATTTGGTAACCAGCAGTGGTGTGGCGTCCGATATTTGGCAACCAGCAGTGGTGTGGCGTCGATATTTGGCAACCCAGCAGTGGTGTGGCGTCCGATATTTGGTAACCCAGCAGTGGTGTGGCGTCCGATATTTGGTAACCCAGCAGTGGTGTGGCGTGCGATATTTCTGTTGTAAAGTCGAAGTAAAGATCGCTTACATCCCTACTCCCTACTTATACGAGTATATTATAAATTCGAAAGTAACTCTGTCTGTCTGTTACGCTTCCACGTCGAAACTACTGAATCGCTTTTGATGAATTTGGTATATTTATTCCGGTAGAGGGCGCCACCGCGCGATAACCAAGATCCGCGCAGACGAACTTGCGGGCATAAGCTAGTCTTTCATAAATTCTGTATATACTGTTGTTCTATTTTGAAAATATTGGGCAAACCGGTGGGAATAGAGTTCTATGGACGCTTCGCCACTGCAACCCAGAGACATTTATTTATTTTTTCATCATTGCACTTTGTACAGTCAGCTTAGGTCTAAGTACAACCCTGTTTAATGGCATAGCAATATTAGCAATATGTATTTGACACATTATTGACAACATTGTGTAGCCTATAAATTAAGTTTTTTTTATATAAGAGTGGGAAAACGAGCATGCGGTTCACCTGCTGGGAAGCAATCACCGCCGTCTATGGACACCTGTCAACAAGCGGGGTAGCACAGGTGCGTCGCCGGCCCTTTGAGAGGCTGATAGGCTCGTTTTAACAACACAAGTTACATTTTGATAACAGAATGGAGCAGAATTTCACGGCGGGATCTTACCCTATTTGTATTTTGCTTTCCAAAGGCCAGTTTAATGTTAACTGTTTGGTTAATGGCATAACATTTACATCTCCATTTACGAGTCACGGTCTATTTAAGTTAGACTCTAACTATAACGCCGCCCTTCGTTTAAAATTAATATTGGAACCAATATTAGAAATGTAGAAATCAATTTTGCCCGCACACAACTTGGTTCTACGAGTGTACAAGGTGTCTTAAAAATATTCCAGCAGGTTGTTCGGTTAGTTTGACTGAACATCCTGTATAAGTTTTTCGGTTCTCTAATTTTTCCCAAATGATTGATTTCCCAACATCATATGGACGAACTGTTTCTTTTTTAATTTTTATTAAACTGTAAGTAGATACTTTAACCTATTAAGGTCACAGCTCATTACAACCACCCGGCACCCGACCAGCATTAAGCATTGAGCGTCGTATTGAGCGGTTAGTATTCTTCATACGTCACCGGATTGCCTCACTCGCGAGTTTGCCACGCGCGGACGGCGAGTGGACCACTCGGTGACAGCCCGCTGCTCGCCGCCATAGTGACTACTAGGGAATTTGTAGACCACGCAAGGTCCACTCGCTGTCAACGCGGCGTCTACCCGTGGACTACCTGTTGACAACGTGTGGACGCCGAAAGCCGAGGCGATGCTGGTCGGGTGCCGGGTGGCTCTAATGAGCTGTGACCTTTAGGGTTCTACAGGATAGTCCTAAAATATTTACTTGTATCCTGTAGAACTGTATGATCTGTATCCTGAATAGAATACAGTTTCAGAAAAAAAATCTTTCGTCCGTATTAAACAGTCCCATGTTTTTCATTATTTTTAAACGTAGTTCACAAATATCATACATTGGTCGATATACCGTAAAAAGTTTACCAAAATACCCAATTGTATGTATGTATGTAAACTATTTATTGTACAAAATAAGTAAACAAACACAATTGACAAACAATGAAATATATGTACAAAGGAGAACTTATCCCTTCAAGGGATCTCTACCAGTCAACCTTTGAGTGGATGAGAGGACCATTCAGTCAGGAATTGAAGTTTTACTCACTGGGCCAAATTGCATAAAAAATTACAAGCAAAAATAGTATTAGTGAATTTTAACACAAAATCGCTAATACTAATAAGCTTGTTGTTTGTTATGCGATCGGGTCCTGGCTGGATATTTTGAGTTCTTTTTATGGAGTCTTAGAAATTTTAGTTGTATACTTTAATACTTCGTGCCTACTTAGAACACAAGTATTATGTGCTAGTGCTGCCGCAGACAGTCTTGACGTTTAAAGCGGGCGCACACGAGCGAAATTCTTGATTCATATTTAAAAACCGGCCAAGAGCGTGTCGGACACGCCCAAAAGAGAGTTCCGTAGCCATTACGAAAAAAATAAGTTATATTTTTCTAAGGATTTCGTATTTTATACGGAATCTTCCAAGTTTAGGTATATTTTATACCTTAGGCTGTTATTTAAGAGTAAAACTATCAATAATTCTCAAGCAAACTTAGCCGTTATAGTTTTCCTTGAAAGTTTGATATACTTACTACCATCCTGATTTTTTTTAAATTTTTCCATCCACCGGTTTAGATTTTAGAGGGGGCGATTAGAGGGGATTATTAATTTCCCATTTAAGTTTAAAAAACATCGTTTGTAATTTTGAACATGAAACTACCGTGAGAATCACTCATATTAAATGATATTGTAACGGATAACTCACGTCTTAAACCGAGTTTAGCTCGACATGTTTCGGGCTATTTCGTAGCCCTGCTTCTCAGGAGCACGCGACTCGGCCCACCGCTCTGCTCGCGGGACTGCCCGACGAAGCTAACACCGGCGCACAACTACCCGCATTTTTATCGTCATTTTTATTGTCAATGTCTAATGTAGGGTAGCACACAACACTAACAACATCGCTCCGTAAAGGCACGTTCACACCAACCGATGACGCAGCACGAGTATTTTAATACTGTTTTCCAATCAATACCAATACTGTTTTAAAATCGTTTGTCTATATTAAATAGTTGGGAAATAAAACATATAGGAAAAATATTGTCGGCAAAAAATTAGAGAACCGGTTACATCTTGATAATTATGCAGTTGAGGTCATTATAGACTATTGGTTTAACCTATGGCCTTCGAAGCAGAAGATCGTGGGTTCGAGCCGGGCTGATTTACCTGTGAGTTGTGTGTGTCACAATTGACCTTTTTTTAAATGAAACTGACCGTGATTGACCCCTATCTCATCTGAAGTTATATTCGAAAATATACCAATCTGTTACTGAACAGACTACTGAGTCTCAGAGAAAATTTGTGATAGACACGCGCGTAATCATAAAAGGATTCCATTTGATAACCCCGGCTTAAAAAAGGAGTGGTGTTATAAGTTTGACGCCAATGTTTGTCTAGTGAGGCATCGTAACTCCCAAATGGATGAACCTACTTCGATGGAGTTTTTCATTACAACCATGTTTCCTAACGGTGGTTCTTAGCTATGTTTATTTGATTTTTGATTTGAATTGAAATGTTGTTTTTCAATTTGGAGGTAGGTACAGAACAAAACCCTAAAAACACCCGGTCCTGCCAAAAATACGTCAATGTACCAATACTGCAGTATAAAGCAAATTGCCACTCAATCATAAGGTTAGTGTGCACCCGCCCCAAAGCAACACCTTAGCTGAATCACGCGAGCACAATTTCCTGCCGGCGATAGCGGAAGCCGTGTGGAACAGCCTTTATAGACATCATAATGTGTGGCACCGCCCTTATCTGGGAGGTGGTGTGTCGCGGGCTTATAATGTTAATCTTTATGGGTTGGCTTAACAGGTACAGGGTGTTTTTTAAGTATCTAAATTAGATTTAATATCAACAATGGTGCCGTAAGCTTCTATAAACACATGAAATTAAGAGTTTACAATAGAAAGTAATACACTGAGTTCACAAATTTAATGTGAACTTGTTACTCAAAGGGATCTCTTCCTTAAAAGAAACAAGAGTAGACACTACAATGGAAAGATAGAAGGACTGTAAATTTGTAATTTACTTAAACGTAAAACCTACAAAAAAAATCTGTTCAAATTGAGAACCCGGGTACTGCCTTTTCGCAACGTAACGTTTGGCAACGTTTCATTTCGCAAATTCTTAAACTGTAAATATTTCAGGATTTATTTCAGGGCCATCGTGTAGAACCCTTTAGGTAAGATTAGGTTAATTTAATAAAAATCCTGAAATATTTACAGTTTCAGAAATATTAAACAGTTGGAAAATGAAAAGTTGCGAAATGAAACTGGTTGCCAAACGTTATTCGCTGAAACATTAATAAACCTTGAGAACCTCGTCCATTTTTGATGGCGATTAAAGAAGAGGAATGAAAATATACATGTCGCACAGGGGCAGCTGCTGCTGTAAGCTGTTGTCGCCGTAATTGACCTAATTTATGGGTACGGACGTCAGAAAAGTTCTGATTCAGTAAATTACCTTTCAATCTTCTAAACATAAACAAAATCAGACTAAGTTAACACCACAGAAATATTTGACGTGCTTCGTTCTCAATTCGAATTATTTGTCGCACTCAGTTTGTATGATGTTAACATCCCTTCCCAAATGTTGGCAGTTGGATCCATTTTATGCCGGATGTCGGTCATTAAAAACACATACCGAGCCCAAAAATAGAAACAGGGGTAACTAAATGTTTTACTTGGAAACCCTGTACGGAAGACTTAACTATTTCTCTTCAAATACGAAATATACAAAACTACTATCACGCAGCAGTAAATTACGATAAGGCTAGCATAAATCTACGGAGCTGAGGATGAGCCGTGGCTCAGGGAAACAGGGTTAAGGGCATGCTAGGCCTTCCTTACTCTTACTGATGTACGGTATGAAATAAACTATTTTCAAGCTGAGTATAGATTGGTGATCTAGTTTATCTCTATTCTGAAGGTACCACAATCAATGTTTCTAATTTCCTTGTAATAATACAACGTAGGTAAGAGTTATAAATGGCAATGAGAGTTTATTTGTTTGTTTCCTGTATTTTCACGCTTAAAGTACAAGCTTAGAGTACAATTTGGTAGGCAAATGACACCTTAAGATGAACATACAAAAGTTTTTATCACGAAAAAACTGCGATAAACGAAATATTTGCAGACGAAATCATGAGCAACAACTAGTTTAATCATAATTTTATGAAATCAATAAATTAAAAAATGAAATAAAACTTGAACATCCTGGTTATCTAAATTTAAAAAAGCTGAGTACTACCTTTAACCGAATCGTTTGGTTTTGAATAAGGAACCAGGCAACGTTCGAACTGTGATTCTATTCTATATTCAAATTGCAATCTGGAAACCGTTAGTGGTGCTTTACTATTTCTAACTGGCTGGCCAAGTGATTCGAAATTTGAAATTATCGTTAGGTTTCAACAGCCCGGAAATGGAAATAATAAATGTTTTTCATGAAAAGCAGAGCTCGAATAAATGAAATTTAAATGGAAACCACTTACCATTATTATTCCAATTTGGATTTAACTTTCTGCAAAGCTCTTGACACAAAATTTTTGGGGTTCCCTTATAGTTTTACCATCTGTCCGTCCGTCTTATCTATCTGTCCATGACTTAGCTGATAGACTGCTAGTGCTAGAAAGCTGTAATCTGTCAAAAAAACTTAACTTACTAGACTAAACAGATGTTTGTCTAACATCTGGTAGCATGGTGTACGGTTGTGTTACTCTGAAGATGATCTCTGGTTGAGTTCGAAACGCGTCAGTGTGGTGTGGTGGTGGTGATAGATGGGTTTGTGTGATTTGTGTGTGTTCTTACAGTGTGGAGGTGGAGGAACTGCATGAACACGCATATTTTGCATAAGCTTAACTATCATAAGGTCGCGGGTGAGCAAGGAAATTCTTTTAGTTCATTGATAATATCAGGTCCATATTATGGAGCTCCGCAAAGTAACACCTGATTCAATAAATTATTAAAAAAATACGTTTTTAAGACCATTTTTAATCGATATAGGGATCTCTGCCTGTCTGCTAATTTTTGTTAAAGTCAAGTGTCAAAGTATTTTCCCTAGCGGATCACAATTTTTTCATAGATGAGTATAATAGTGATACCAATAATTCAAAGATATTCTAAAAATAAAGACAAATATCTGACCCGGGAACACCAGATTATTTAAATATATAGCTAACTATGTAATCATTTCAAAACAAACGCATTTCATTTTAGTTCAATCGGATTTTGAATACCCATAAAAAGTATGTCAATTGATTGGTAACGCCACCAAACTTCCTTCGTAAACGCGCAGAAAATTCCTATCAAACCATGCTTCGTAAAGAAACCTCGTTAGGTATTTCAAATTTATTCTATAACCTCCAGCCGGGTTTTAAAATCACGAGTAAAATCATGTGAGTGCTATACATTGCTGGGCTACCGAACTAGACGATGTGATGGTTCAGTCACCAGCACCAATATCTGACACAACAAGTGTGCATAAATATCTGATACGACTCTATTTCTAGGGCCGAAAGGACCTGTCAGATATTTTTGCACGCTACAAGGCCCGCAACTTGAAACCCCGTTTCTCCGAAGTCATTATAACTGAAAGCGCCTTAAAAATAGGTTTCTTTCCAATACCTACACAATTACCTTAACATCGCCAAGTTTCAACCTACGCGTGTAATCACTCATTTTCAATGAGGCACTTTTCCTTTTAGAGCGATATTCATAGAAGTTATAAGAACTCGTTTATTATAAAAAACCTATGGAGAAAATATTTTGAAAGAAAGAAATGTTATAAACACAAATGTTTTACAAACTTTAACCGTCACTAAAACTAGCGATCTATTTTATTTATTTATACAACGAAGGCAAGTTTCATTAATCCTTACTGTTATTACTCATTATTCATCATATCAGCCATAGGACCACTGTTGGACGTAAGACTCCCCCATGGACCTCCAGTTGCTTCGGTTGGAAGCGGCCCCACCGTGAACCTGCGGCTTGAACCAGGTTATCCGTCCATCTCGTTGGTGGACGTGATATATAATCATTATAATAGGTGCATTGCTAATTTAATTAATGCCCATTTTAAAAATGGAGCGTGTAGCTAAGGCTGAACCATGCTGAACCACTGACAGCAAGGTAATTACTAACATTATATTTTCCTGTTTTTTAGTTAAATTGCCACTGCTATTATACGCTACTTTAATCTAAACCTTAACATTAACGCATAAAACTGTATTTTACACTGGAAAGTTACGATTAGTTAAGCCTTTTATATTTTTATTGCAGTCGCTTTCGTGGTTAGGAGTGTGTTTTTAACTAATTAAGTTATTTGCTACGTGATGTCATTGTTTGGGGTAGAAATAAAAGTATGTTACAAGATTTTATTTAACTTGCAATGTGTACCTATGTATGGTATGTATGTGCGGGTCAAATCTTGCAAGTTGAATTTGACCTACTTCCTGTGGTCGCATTGACTTGAAATTTGGCATATTTATACAATTATAAAATTATATAATAATCTGATAGTGACATCATGGTGGTCTGGCCAGGATCGTCTCCATGGCATCGACTTGAAATTTGGTATGGAAATGTAGCTTGGACGACAGTGTAAGTACGGTCGACAAAAAGTACAGTCAGCGAAAAGCTTGTATTAAAAATTTCATTTTTAGCAAAATCTTATTTTAGTAGATACAGTGTTGGGGACACTTTCATACGAGTACAAGAACTATCGGAAACTTATACTTTAATCCATAGCGTGGAAACTACGCATGTATTTCTCTCTCTCTCTCTCTCTCTCATTCTGAGAAGAGGCTTTGCCTAGCAGTGAAACGTATACAGGATGTCTTATAATTAATCAAATGTTTCTGCAGATGGTAGGATCAATTTATCTGAACACCCTCTTTATTCCGATCCCGTATGGAATGTTGGGATTAAAAGTACAGTAGTAGTTATTCTAGATCTCCAAATTTTATCCTAATTCGGTAAAATTCATTAGTTTTCATGTAGATAGTTATAATTTCGATACTGCTGAACTGATTCTCAAATGTATATTATACAAAGCTGCACTAAGATAATGTAGCTTTTTGTTAGATAAATTTTAGTCCCTGATTAACATTGGCTTCTTTTTACCCCGAGAGAATGCAACATATGTAATTTCGGCGATTGATTATGTTCGAATAGAATCTAGACTACGTACAGTCAGCAGCAGAAGTAAATGAGCTGCTGTGGTGTTCAAAATTATTTAAACACTCTCTTATTACATAGGTGGTAGAGTCGTGTATAGACCATTTTGAGACTCATCTACTTCTGCTGCCGACTGTACAAAGACTATGGAGAATCGATTTAAATCAATTCAGTCGTTTTAGATTTGAAGTAAAACACACATCATCCCATCCCAGCCTATATACGTCCCACTGCTGGGCACAGGCCTCCTCTCAGAACAAGAGGGCATGGGCCGTAGTTCCCACGCGGGCCCAGTGCGGATTGGGAACTTTACACGCACCATTGAATTGCTTCGCAGGTTTGTGCAGGTTTCCTTACGATGTTTTTCCTTCACCGCAAACCTCGTGGTAAATTTCAAATGTAATTCCGCACATGAATTTCGAAAAACTTATGGTGCGAGCCGGGGTTTGAACCCACGACCCTGTGCTTGAGAGGCGATAGGTCAAACCACTAGGCCACCACGGCTTAAAAACACACACATAAATATAACAAACTCAAACAATATACATTCCTAAAATTATAATCAGAGCCCGGAATTTTCACGGAGTTTTTGATCTGTCATAGTGACTTCTCACTTATCGACTCCACCTAAATGACATCGATAATGATATTATCGTAAAATAATAATCGCAGTATCTTTTATAAAGACGCTAATGGAACACTTATAGCACCTGGGACCTGGGTTCGATTCCCAGTGCTGGTCTTATTTTTCTGGTTTTTCTGTGCATCTATATTTCAGTTTGTATTTTCAATTTAGGTTTTACGGGATGACCGTAAAAGTAAAAATTTGGAATTGAAATTAAAAAATACAAAAAGATTCCAAAAAAACAATCTTAACTTATAAGCACTACTACAGACTTTGAATATGAAATTGAATTATTGAATTAGAAATTGTTAACTATTCATTATTTTCATTTCATAATCCATATTTATGTCTATTTCACATTTTCGACCGCTCAAAAGTTAATTGGAAGAGATCGCTCTTTAACGATAAAACCGTCTATTGTTGATCTCTACTTTTAATCTTTTTGAACATGTTGTGTATCGATATATCGATATTGAATGTCGAAAGTCGATAAGTGAGAAGTCACTATGACAGATCAAAAATACTGTGAAAATTCCAGGCTCTGACTATAATATTTTTGGCTTTGCCTTAGCAAAGTTGAAAAAAAAAATGCAGATCGGACTTGCTTACCAAAGGTCGGTCGGGAATATATACCTATAACACAAAATATGAAAAAATCAAAATGACTTCCTATTTTAGTCCACGAAGTATTTCTACTTCCCAAAATTTTTGTATCCCACCGTACAACCTAATCCTAAATGAATGATTGATTGAATGAATGATTTATGTTGTCTGAAATACCTATTTTAAAATGTGTACCAACTCCTGAACTATTCCATTGGCCGTGCTTATACAGTTCGCCGACCGACGTGTGGCAGGTGGTAAGCGTACACGTCTCCCACATTCCGGCTACTTTTTTTTATTCTATAAACTTGATCACGAATCAAGTTTAATTTTAAACTTCAGTACTATTGTGGTTGAATAGGTAATGCAGTATTTTTCTGTCATCTAATAATGTTATGTGTATCTGTCTATTTTGCAAGCCTTAATTTGATCTCAATTTTAGTTCAAAAGCCGTTGTGGCCTAGTGCAGCGTTTCTTAAGCACGGGTTGCGATCCAAATTTGGGTCGCAGGTGGTTTTGGTCACGAAAACTCTCTAATTAAATCATGGGCATAGTGACGTCAATTTTAGCAGTATTTTATGGTCGGGGGCTTGAAATATATTTATACTTTGGGTCGCAAAGTTATGAACCGCTGGCCTAGTGGTTTGACCAAGCAGATAGTCGTGTGCTCAAATCGCACGCTCGCGTCTCTGATTTTTTCAAAACTCATGTGCAAAATTACATTTAAAATTTAGTTTTACGGTGAAGGAAAACATTGTGAATAAGTGAGTGAAACGCGAGTCTTACAAAAATAAGTCAATCACTTTTTTCCCATTTCCCATCAGTCATGGGTCATGACATACCTAATGATAATGACTATTGGTCATTTGCCTATCTTGTGTTTCGACAGAAGGTAAAACACGCCATCTCCTGACCTATGTTTTGTTACTAACTTAATAATTAAAATTTCCTGGATTTCCATTCATAATAATTATTATTTCTGGTTAATTATTAACCAGACCCCCGGGTCTCGTGATTTTAAATCCCGATTTAATCACCACAATTCTGCATTGAGCGATTATGCTCACAAGTACACTGGAGAACGGTTCGTTAGTTTACATAATAGTTTACAAGTTACATATCAATACTATGAAAGATTTCTTCACGTGTGCCTGCTTAATGAACGCGCCAACTGTTGTCGATGCCGGCGCGACGATTCGCTAGTGATTCACTAACAATTTGTATCGATTGCCAAGTTACGTGAGCAGAGATTGCCAACCTTTGGCGCTCGAATAACACTGGGTTTACAGCTGGTTACGAAACGTTGCAAAAATGCTTGACAGTTACAAACCTAAACTGAATGAGTTACTACACAAGCGTGCTTTCGAACACATCTTTGCTTGCCATAATGAGCCACTTGAGCAACATGCCTTTTAGAAGCTAAGGAGCCCGCCTTAAAAATATTTATAGCCATTATGACTTTGGGTTAACATGATGCTTATAATCTGAAAAATTTCAAGACTGTAGCTCCAACACTTGGATTGTCAAACCTGTGTGACATACAACAGACGCACCCACGACGTACCCAACAAATGTAAACGTCAAGGTCAATGAAAGTTACCATGAGGTTGGGGAATCAATGGAAAGTCTCAGTAAGGCAAAACCATTCTACTGAGTTGAAATTTGTCATAGAGGTAGGTAAGTATTTCATGCACCATCTAAATGAGGCTTGAATAAAATAAATAATTTATTTAAATGTTTGATTACGATTAACTAACATATTTTTAAAAGTCAACGTTGTTGCTGACAAATTATGGATTTAATTTTTTCAAATAAATGGTTTTGACATTTATTTTTTCAAGCGGTTTAGTGGCAAGTGTATCTGCATCATAAGGCGAACCAGTCACGCTGCTAGCAGAGTATATTGAGCACCTGTGACACAAAGATTCACTGTAGCAAGGTTTTATACTGTGTGGGGGTTTACTTAAATAATGATTGTTAACGATCCATTGTCAATTACTGAGGGTGTAGGATTGGTGCTCACGTCTCTCAAGTTACCCTGTTTATTAATGTAGATTTATTCTCAAACCCCTTCTTCCTTATTAGTATAGAATACAATAATAGAGCTACAATAGCATATGCTATAGTCGGGCAGTGCAATGCGACGATAATGCCGCCTAACCCCGCTAGGGGCGCCACCGTATTTACACAGTGTGGCACGTCGCTCGAGGACCCGGGCACATTGACGACTCGCTACTCTCAATTTTAAACCATTGTAGGGGGAGGCTACAATTAGAGCAAAGGTGAAATTTACTGGCCCAAATGCAAATCCGTGTAAGTAGCATTTTACATAAGGTCTAATTTTCACTGTCAGAACAGTACAATGTTAGTACTGTTAATGCAGTGGAAATTATACTGGCACAGACCTCCTCTCAAAATGAGAGGGCTTGGCCGTAGTTCCCACGCGGGCCCACTGCGGATTGGGAACTTCACAGACACCACTGAATCGTTTCGCAGGTTTGTGCAGGTTTCGCACATGAATTTCGAAAAACTCAGAGGTGCGGGCCGGGGTTTGAACTCACGAACCTCTGCTTAGTTTATGGTTAGGTATGATAATTCAAAATCACACGATGTAGCGAGTCGATAATGTCATCATACCCTAACCATATTTACAGTAAAGTTTGAACCTCCTTTAATGGATAGCGGGTGCCTTTATTGTCATAGTTCCTGAAGTGTTCCCTTCACGACGACGACTAACGCTCCTAACGACGCCCAACAATGCGCTGTTTGTCTCCGAATTTCGGTTTTAGATATAGCTGTGATATAATAGTAGATTGTTGCGACGGAAGTTAAATACTGGTATTATTCTTTACTAATTGTTGAGGAATGCAATTGAAGTAACTTCATAATAAATACCTAACCAACAAAAAGTTGGAAAATCCCCGATTTTGTCACTTCAAAGTTCAGTATCTCAAAAACGGCTAAACCGATTTTGATGAAACATGTCTAAGAACCATCGCTGGAAAACCCGATTTCAAATAAAAAACCGCATTCAAATCGGTCCACCCATTTAAGAGCTACGGTGCCACAGACAGACACACATAGCGGTCAAAATTATAACACCCCTCTTTTTTACGCAAGAATTACTTAATATTACTTTAGTTAAGTAATTAAAGTCTCGTGAGACATATTGATAAATTAACTAAAACCATTACTTTGCTCACCCCCGACCTTATGATCTACTTTTATGCAAGAAATGTGTGTTCATGGTCTAATATCTGGTAGCATGGTGAACGATTGTGTTGCTCTGAAGATGAGCTCTGGTTGAGTTCGAAACGCATCAGTATAGTGTGCTGATGGTGATAGATGGGTTTGTGTGTGTTCTATTTCTTGCATAAACGTTGCTATCATAAGCGGGTTAGCAAAGTTATTGTTTTAGTAGGTACATTGATATGGACCTCCGCAAAGTAACGCCTGAGTCAATAAATTATATTGATAAAATTATTAAATTAAACAGTTCCACTTACGATCATAAGCCAGGAACGGTCCGATTAGTTTCGATCTTTTCGGAATATCTCTTTCATAGTTGAGTGCGTTCACGACGGTGGCGCTCTCTCTGTCAAGCTTCCGAAACGATAGAAACTATACTTGGTTTGGATAGTGCTAGGCGTGGTGCTAGCGGTAGGTACGCCAAAAAAAGGTGCAAATGGTTTTAAAAGCATGAAAATCGGAACGATTGATCTTTAGGCCATACGAATAAATTTGACCCGTAGCACGAAAAAAAACAAAAAAGGAAAGGAGTTATGACGTCATCTCTTTTTTTGTATGTTTTTTTTTGTTCTGTAACCTATCGTGTTTGCTATTTAATAAAAGGGCTTACGAAGCTGATTCTAACGTCATTTGTTTTAAATTAAAATAAAAACCATTTTCATAAATTCTATTCTATTCTATTCTAAAACGTACCAAGTTTGGGCTCCTCCAGATATGATGCGGTTAAATAATTGTTTGTAAAATATACCTAAAATGATATCCAATTCCAAAAAAGCAATTTTGAAAATATTTACATTTAGCGCGTGAGTGACTGAGTGCGCCGCCGGCCGCCGAGCGAGCAAGAAAGAAAAGCAGGCAAATTATAAAAAAAAAATACTTTATTTAACTAAATGTGAACAAACTTCAGCTGCCAGTTTGATACATTTAAGGTTTTTATTCATTTTACTTATCTATCATTGTAATACAAACTAGACTAGTGTATTTCAATACAGTGTGTAAATGTTTAGATAGTTTAATGTGGGAATTTCAATACACCACAACTGACTGACACCAATTGACGTTTAGTTCTTTTGTTTACATTTAGTTAAATACATATCCAAACCAAGTATAGTCGGATCTTTCCTAGCTTGTATTTAATCGTGAGTTGAACTGATCAATTTATCCCATCCCAATAATATTATAAACGCGAAAGTTTGTAAGTCTGTTTGTTTGTTTGTTACTTCATCACGTCTAAACCGCTGAACCGATTTAGATGAAATTCGGTATACAGATAGTTTGGGTTCCGGGGAAGGACATAGGATAGTTTGGATTATTCGACGCTCATGCCATTATTGTTTCTTCCTAGTCGCGATTCTGCACAATATGGATTCCACACAGTTGCTTTTGATCACATTCCTTATTCTTCGCAGTCATTAGTTTTATACAATCCGGTTTCTTCCTAGTCGCGATTCTGCACAATATGGATTCCACACAGTTGCTTTTGATCACATTCCTTATTCTTCGCAGTCAGTAGTTTTATACAATCCGGTTTCTTCCTAGTCGCGATTCTGCACAATATGGATTCCACACATTTGCTTTTGATCACATTCTTTATTCTTTAATATGGTACGCATTTTTTTCATTACCATTTTTTCTGGGTAACTGAATAATTATAATTAAGATTACGAAAACTAGTAAAACTCGCTGAATAGGTATGTACAGTCAGCGTCAGAGATATGTGCCCCCCCCCCCTACATAGATTGGTTGTATGCAGGGGGGGGGGTCACATATCTCTAACGCTGACTGTACAATGTACCTACATGGGAAATAAATTGATAGCTTTTTAACTGATTTTCGTCGAGGTACATCAAACTACTACCTGCGAAGAATAAGGAATGTGATCAAAAGCAACTGTGTGGAATCCATATTGTGCAGAATCGCGACTAGGAAGAAACCGGATTGTATAAAACTAATGACTGCGAAGAATAAGGAATGTCATCAAAAGCAACTGTGTGGAATCCATATTGTGCAGAATCGCGACTAGGAAGAAACCGGATTGTATAAAACTACTGACTGCGAAGAATAAGGAATGTGATCAAAAGCAACTGTGTGGAATCCATATTGTGCAGAATCGCGACTAGGAAGAAACAATAATGGCATGAGCGTCGAATAATCCGATAGTTTTTATCCCGGAAAATTGCAAAGTTCCCGTACCGAATTCTACGCAGACGGAGTCGCGAGTAACGGCTAGGTAGTTATTTTATAAAATTACTTCGTAACATCGTGAGAGTTGCGGGCGGGTGGATGCAAGAGGCGAGTTGTTTTTATTTTTTATCCGACTGGATGGCAAACGAGCATGTGGGTCTCTGATGGTAAGAGATCACCACCGCCCATAAACATTTGCC
Source organism: Choristoneura fumiferana (assembly GCF_025370935.1). NCBI lineage: Eukaryota > Metazoa > Arthropoda > Insecta > Lepidoptera > Tortricidae > Choristoneura > Choristoneura fumiferana. Next base: position 6,385,502 of record NC_133500.1, read on the forward strand.
AACCTAGAGGCCTAAGATGGGATACCTCAAGTGACAGTAATTTCACCGGCTGTCTTACTCTCCACGCCGAAACACAACAGTGCAAGCACTGCTGCTTCTGAGTTGTTCTAAGGGGGAGGCCTTTGTTCAGCAGTGGACGTCTTCCGGCTGATGATGACGCAGGTCGGGCCAATGAACTAAGTTAGGTATTTAAACCTATTCTACCTAGTTACAGCCATGCCCTAGTTGCCCTACTTGCCGTATTGTCGGGGTACGAAAAGGTTCGACACTTTTCAACTCTATTTCAATTACGTTAAGGTCCAAAAGTGACGAACCTTTTCTTACCCCGATGCAATGACGATCGGATAGCTAAGTTGTTAGTGTCTGACCCTGACTATGAAGCTAGCGGTTGGGGTTTCGATCCCGTGACGGGCAAATATTTGTATGATGAATACGAATGTTTCTACTTGAGTATTGGATGTTTGTATGTATTTAAGTATATGTATGTGTATCCTTTGTCTAGCACCCATGCAAGCAGTAAAAGCTCTGCTTAGTTTGGGGCTAGGTCAATTGATGTAATTTGTCCGATGATATTAATTATCCCGTCGTATGTTTATGACACGAATCAGTGTCCAATTTGAAGCTATCTTTTTGTATTTTTTTTAAATGAATGCTTTATTACTGTTATGGCACTCCAGGTCTATACCTTATCATGTCTTAAATGCAATGTTTAACTATGTGACTGTTTGTTGCCTTAATAAATTAAAAAAAAAAACAGCAGTAATCGTGCTTGTTAAAACAGATGAAACTAGAATTCAGTACTTTTTTTAGTTCCGCATACTCGGTACTATTATAACGACTATTACGACTAAATCAAGTAAAGCGAGCGAAAACCCGCCGTGGAAGTTTTTACTAGCAAATTAATAACACCGTGAGTGGGCTTCGATAAAACCGGTAATTAGGGGTCTCGACTAATTGCCTAAAAAAGTTGGAGATTAAGTGCTTCTAATAATATGGTGACACATTTTCAGAACCGTAATGGAATTCTACGTAGGAGTTTAGATTGTGTAATCGTGACTTTTTATACAGACGGTAAGGTACACGTCCCAATGCTCGACACGCTAATGCCGAATAGACGACACCCTGCTATCATCTCTATTGCAATGACATAAGATTAAAGGTGCCAACTATTGGGACAGTGACGAGCACTCGAACATTTATAGAAATAGAAATGTTTATTCGCACTTCGCAAATTACATACAACACAAAATAAACAAGTATAAAGTAAGTATTAAGTAAGTATTTATATTAAATGATATTGTAACGGATAACTCATGTCTTAAACCGAGTAAGCATTTATCTTATTAAGTCTTCTTGTTTGATGAGTGAATAGTCAAGTTCAAGTTGTTAGTGAATCTGACTAGGAAGCTCATGGTCCTGGGCTAGATCCCCGGCCGGGGAAGATATTTATTATGAATAATAGGAATGTTATTTCTCGAGTCTAGACCGCGGTTGAATCGCGTTTTTAAATGCTTCAAATTATCACGTAAAGTGATTCTAGTAGGTACTTAGAAGTGATGAATTTAGTAAAGAAGAAACGACCAACCAAGAGGAAGAAATATTTTCTAATTTCCTCATTTACCTTCTTAAATCTACTTGTGTTTAAAATAAGTAGAGAGCCTTTTAAATAAACAAAAAACATTACAAAAGTTCAGAAAATAATGTCTAAAATGGTTTCGAATGGTGTACACCTCCTACTGCTAAAACTGTCACATTTTTGCTCACTGTAACAAAAGACAGAGACCAATCCTTTATTTGGGTCACCCCACATAAAATTCTTATCAAGGCTCCATCTCACCAGTCTAATCTGGCTAAACATTCACAGGTCCCTTTTTCTATTAACATTTCATCTAGCCGCAAAGCCTTTGGAAATGTAGATCTTATGATTGGCTTTTTGGAGTTTTTTTGTATTTTTTATTTCAACTCTAAATTTGTTACTTTTACTGGTACCCGTGAAACCGTGAAACATAGATGTCGCTTGTGCTGCTGCTTAAGAAGTGTAGTAGAAATAAGCAACCAGATATATGTATGCATAGGAAAAATTCGTATCTACATTCCTGTCCAGCGGTGGTGTAAGGGTTATATATAACACGCAGCACGGATTGCTGAAGACCTGGGTTCGATTCCCAGCGCTGGTCTCTTCTTCTGGTTTTTCAGTGCATCCATGTCTCAGTTTGTATTTTCGGAATGTAGATCTTCTAAACCTAGGTTAAGGATATAGATCCTATCTACCAGCTGCACACTTATATTGTACATTTTCTTCCATATCTTTTGTCTAGTTTTCTGTGTGACGTGGTTTCCCACAACCTCAAAGTATATCATCATCATCATCATCTCAGCCGTAGGGTGGCCACTGTTGGACATAGGCATCCACTATAGACCTCCAGTTGCCTCAGTTGGCAGCGGCGTGAACCCACCGTGAACCCGCGACTTTAAACAGGTCAGAAATGAGGTGAGGAGGATCAGATATGAACAGATACGTCACACGTGGGTCACTGACATAGCCAAGCGAATTAGCTCGTTGAAGTGGCAGTGGACAAGACATATAGTACGAAGAACAGATAGCCATTGGGGCCGAAAGTATATGGATGCTTGCTACTAATTATTTTTGTCTGTGGTTTCTCAGTAGCATCTAATTGTGAAATATGAAATTTGTATATGTGTAAATTTTGCCTAGGAATTTCGTGATCTGGCGGATTTTACGATCGGCCGGCGACATCGATACAAACGCCAAGTTTTTCGAACGTCAATGCCCCCACTCGTCGTTCCTCCCTTACTGAGACGCCGTGCGTGCGCGTTTCATTTGCGACAAAAAACGTGTAAAATCAAATTTGCCAAAACCGCATTCAAATCGGTTCACCCGTTTAAGAGCTACGGTGCCACAGTCTGTCTGTGACACAGACACACATAGCGGTCTAACTTATAACACCCCTCTTTTTGCGTTGGGGTTAAAAAGTAAATATGCATAATAAAAAGTGCTAATCACAAAGGCGGACTTATCCCTGAAAGGATCTCTGCTAATCAACCTTTGAGTGCTAGAGAATAATAGAGTACTAGAGTCCGCTGCTCAAAGTTCCCATACGTACTGGAATTCTGTGGGAACTACGGCCCAAGCTCTCTCACTGTGAGAGGAGGCCATCTATGCTTTTAGCCCTCAACGAGAAACTTTCAGCACCCCATCGGAACTAACCGCTCACCCGGACAAGAGCTGTAGCTATTCAGCAATCAAATTAAGATTGATTTTTGGAGTCTTTTTGTATTTTTGATTTCCACTCCAAATTTTGTTACTTTTACGGTCATCCCGTAAAATCTACATCGAAAATATAAACTGAGACATAGATGCTGCATAGATGTAACAAAATTTGGAGTTGAAATAAATAATACAAAAAGACTCCAAAAATCAATCTTAATTACTTTGCTCATCCGTGACCTTACTATAGCTAAGAGTACGTCTATGTAACAAATGTGCGTTCATGCAGCTCTTCTATCTCCACTATGTAAGAACACAAATAACGCAAATCCAACTATCACCACCACCACTTTCCATTGACACGTTTCGAACTCAACCACAGTTCATCCTCAGAGCAACAACCATTAACCATGCTACCAGCCCCCTGTACCACAAAAGTTACAAGTGCTACAATTCGACAAAATTGTAACATTTTACTAAGATAAACTTAACAATTTTGTCGAATTGTAACACTTGTAACTTTTGTGCTACAGGGGGCAGATGTCAAACCAAAACGACGACATCGACTAAAGAAGATTAAGCCGGGGCTAAATTCAAATGTCTTTTTTGTGCAAAGTTTTTATGCGACAATTTCAAATCAATGTAGTTATTTATTATGAAAATTATGATAATGACAGAATGAATCATTGTGTTATTAATTAATCTAATAACAGACGTTAAGCCTCTCTAGAATATTAATTAAGACTTGACAAATTAATGGCAATAAAAACTTCAATTTAATTAATTTGCATTATAACAATATCTTGATTGATAATATGACGTTTGTGCTGACTGTCATCGCATAGCATCGCATATCTATTTTATGTTTATTTATTTTATTTTAGTCGTGTTTCATTTTATGCAGATGTTACACCTGTATATAATTAAAAACTAAATGTACTCGTATCATCATCATCAGCTGGAAGACGTCAACTGTTGGACAAAGACAATTTCTTTAATTACGATATACTAGCTATTGCCCGCCAATCCGTCCACGTAGAATCCGTTTATCCGTATTCCGCGGGAACTATGCAATATTCCGGAACAAAAATAATTCTATGGTTTTCCTCGGGACTGAAACTATTTGTACAATTTCATCTAAATCGGTTCAATGGTTTAGACGTGATAGGATAACAAACAAATATTAGTGGGATTATCGTATCCCCCACCGTTTAAAAATAAAACACACCCGTAAAAGCAACACAAGATTCTGGATAACCACAATTGCCACCATCTGGCACCGCATTATAAAAAAAAACAACCTGGCTATGGCATTCTCTGGTCAGCCGAGATGACTTGTTTTTGCACCTGTAGACCAGTTTGGGCGGACGTTGCGTGCGTTCACCCAGAGCGAAAGAGACGGAGGAATAAGCGTGCCGCGAAGCAGAGAGGGAAATACCAGTTTTGGTGGGTTAGAGTGGGATGGTGGAGAGTCGCGTGGCGAGGGAAGGGGATAGTTGATGCTTGTTTTATTCAGTAATCCAGTTATGTTGAAGCCTTGGGTAAGTTAAGGGTTATCTTGGGTGTTTTTGATTTTGCGGCTCGTTATAATGTACTGAGGCTGTATAGTCACTGTATAATCAGGAGAAACGAAAAATAGTCTATTGTATTGTATTGTATTATACATATATCTTTAAGAACACAAGGAGTCTTTATTGAATATCACATAGGCAATAAACAATTTAGAAAATAGTACATTGATAAAATTTACCTAGGAAGTAATTGATGGCCTTTATGCTAGTGTCTTAAAGAATCTGATAAGTTCGTCTGTTAGACGTTAGATTATTAGAAACTATTAGACACGTTTTTTTTGTCTACTAAATAAATAAAAATCGGTCAAGTGCGACTCGGACTCGTACATGAAGGGTTCTGTACCTCCATAAGTTTTTGCTAAAAATTCTAGGTAATAATACAAGCATTTTATAATATACATATAATAATAAATAATATGGATTTTTATCTGGATTTAATAAATTGAATTGAATTCTCTATTTCTAGGGCCGGTAGGCTGTGTCAGATGTTTTTGCACTCCTCATTGTGGCAGATATTAGGTAAGGTAATCACAGCACATTATTGTCTGCACATAATGTTTTTTTTTATTGAATGGAATATGGGGCAAAGGAGCCAACAAATCACCTGATGGTAAGCGATTACCGTCGCCCATGGACACCTGCAACACCAGAAGAGTCACAAGTGCGTTGCCGGCCTTTTAGATAGGAGTACGCTCTTTTATTGATGGCTTAAAGGTCATAACGGTCATTAATGTTAAAGATTGAAGATACAACCTCTTGTTCGCTAATCCTGCCGTGAAGCAGCAGTGCTTGCACTGTTGTGTTTCGGCGTGGAGAGTAAGAAAGCCGGTGAAATTACTGGCACGTGAGGCATCCCATCTTAGGCCTCTAGGTTGGCAACGCGTCTACAATACCCCTGGTGTTGCAGATATTTATGGGCGGTGGTGATCTCTTACCATCAGGAGACCCATTTGCTCGTTTTCCATCCAGTCAAATAAAAAAAAAAATACAAACACTTGATTTTTCGCAGCCAAAAACCGCCATTTCAAAGATTTTAAAATCGCGTCTGTTCGCGTACTCTGGCGCGTCGAGTACAATCGTGGGTGCATTGGGGTCAAGACTCGACTCGAGTACGACTCTTTGAGACGCAGACTTTTGCAGGAAACTCTGCTAAGAGATCTAGCGTAATACAGAATGGTTGTTGGAGCCGAAAAGTTCTCGAGTAGAGACCGCGGATCGGCAAGCGCAGCGTAGGACGTCAACCAACGAGATGGACGGATGACCTGGTTAAAGCCGCGGGTTCATGGTGGATGCAGGCCGCTGCCAACCGAAGCAACTGGAGGTCTATGGGGGAGTTAAAACTATACTACTCAAAAGAATATAAGGGCCACTTGAATTTTACCGGTAAAATGAAATCAAAAATATGTTTGCGTTTTTAATTGGATACATTTAATTGAATGAAAAGTTTTTGTACTGTGTTGTTGTATTAATAGAACCATTTTTAGACAAAGAATCTTATGAAGATTTATATTTATTAGTCATTTCGTTTCACCCGTGAAATTCACGCGGCCCTTGTTTTCATTTGAGCAGTATATTTACTTTTTATATTTATTTTTTATATTTCGACTTGGGTGATATTAGCAATATATTACAAATTGTTCATTTATTACTAATTAAGTACATAAAACTATTCTAAATTTAAAATACTTACATAAAATAAAAAAAAAAATAAAATCTAAAACAAAACAAATTAATTTGTGGTATAAAGATTTTGTATATTATAATGAAGACGATGATGTAAGTTTTGGGAATTCCCACAGGAATTTAATAAAAAAACTAGAATTTTCAATTAATTGCTGCCCGATGGTTCACGCGGGCAAAGATGTGGGTAAAAACTAGAGTACTCATACTCATACATAAAGTTGTCCTCCTTTGCGAGAATAAAACTTTGTTTTCTATTGTTACCGCTAATGTTTATTATAAGTAGTTTAACTTTATTCTATGCCAGTTTTAACAAATGAAAGTAAGTAAAACTTTTACATGCAAATAACAAAAGAGTGCTCTGGAATGTAACGACAGTTTAATGGTTTGTCTCACTTTCTTTACATTACTTAAAAACATTAATCGTCTTTCTAGTGAGCGCTTTTAAATTATCTTACTCTTTAAAGGCTGTACATAGAAAGAAATCCTACAACACTCAGCGGCACAGAATTTGGCCCACGCTACATACAAAATTGCCTATTACTGCATACATTTGAGGGCCAGATTTTTTGCCGCTCAGTATATTTAATATTATAAATGCGAAAGTTTGTGATTTATTGAGTCAGACGTTACTTTGCGGAGGTCTTTTTCAATGAAGAACACACAAAAATAACACAAACCCATCTGTCACTACCACCACACTACACTGACGCATTTCACGTTTCACTTGTGTGTGTGTGTGTGTGTGTGTTTACTTCTTTACGCTAGAATAGCTGCACAGATTTCAATGAACTTTGGAATGTAGATGATAATAGATACCCCGAAATCTCATCCGCTGGGTATGGAGTCTCGAAATTTGGCACTGTTGAATTATTTAGACATATAAAGACGCGGGTTAAGTCTAGTTAAGAAATATTTTGTTAGTTTTTCCAAATTAAAAATGATACTTTTTTCGTTTAAACCACACACACCTCGCTTTTTTGTCCCGTAAGAATATCAAGGTGATCAGTAGTATAGTTTGTCCATTCTGCCGTTATGGGAGTGCCATGGGATCGTGGAAATTCAACCAGAAAGCTACTTGTACTTTAGGTGTCTAAATTAAATATTTTATTGAATAAGAGATCACATATTAATGAACACTAAAACTATGCTCACCCGCGACCTTATGATATAGCTACAAATTTGACAAAAAAATGTGCAGCTCCTCCATCTCCACCGTAAGAACACACACATCACACAAACCCAACTATTACCACCACCACACTATGCTGAAGCATTTCGAACTCGACCAGACTTCATCATCAGAACGGCACAACCGTCCACTTACTGTTATTGCCTGTATTAACTTTACTCTGAATAACTTGTATGGCAGCCGGCGTCATTTCACCCACTTAAACCTATACGACGGAAAAAAATAGAGTCAGCACAGTTTTTAATAACCCAGGTTTACGTCCATTTGATTGTCATGCCGTTTCAGATTGTGCGAGAAAAGGATAGAAACCACTATAATACTTAAACTAAACCATCGTAAAACGTCATAAAAACTTCTTCACCCTTTGAAAATAAACCTTAAGAACATTTTGATAGAGTTTAAAGGTGAATGGGGGAAAATTGGGTTGTGCTCTTTTGGGATCGCTATGTTGTGAGAGTGAAAGAGTAAGGCTGAGTTACAGCAGTCAGATGATGAGAAATAGTCATAAGTCTTTTGTGTAAGGAAACAAAGGAATTGTGTGAACTGTGTTTTATTAAGTGGGTGGAATGGGTTCGAGGCCTAACAAGGTCATTTTTTAAAAGCAAATATTTAGTCCCGTTCGTTTGCACGTTTGTTTAGACTTGCTAGCTACACTATGTGAAACGTTTTTCTGAGTAAGCTAGTATTTTATGTTGGTTATGTCTACAATAAGGAGTTATATGAGCACCAGTGGCGAAGCGTCCATAGAACCCCATTCCCACCGGCTTGCCCGGCTTGCCCAATATTGACAAAATACGACAACAGTACGCAAATTATTTATGAAGGATGTGGGCGATCTTTACTTCGGCTTTACCACGGAAATATCTGACACTATGCCACTGTGAGCACGTATACATACATATTTTATATAAAAACACACAATTGATAATAGTTGCCGTATATGGAAGGGGATCTTATCACTTCAAGGGAACTATCGGTCAACCTTTTAGAGTGGATGAGAGAGGCATTCAGTTAAAGAACTACAGAACGTTTAGTTGGCTATTTAAGATTCTCGGATATTGTAGTGTAGTCTACTACAATGTCGGTGGTGATTATTGTACTATCGCGAGATCTCTTTGCCTGTTTCTCATTAATATTGTTTTTAAAATATGTTTTGTTTTTTATATTTCAGAGTTTCCATGAATTTCAATTACAATTTCTTAGCGGGCAGCCATACTGCGACTCAAAAATGTGTAGGTATACATTTGTATAAAATAATTTACATTATGTTATAAAATGTTTGCGGACGATAGTACTGTATTCTTGATTGCAGTATAATTGTCATAAAATCTTTATGGAGATACAAAAGTTTAAGCCAAAACGACTACTAAAAGTGAATGAAATTTCAGTTGCAAATGGGAACATTACAAAGTTAGCAAAAAGCTAATAATTTTCGATTTAAACCACTTTGTGACTGCAGTTTTGATAAGTCTAGTGTACCGGGTGTACAGTCACCAGCATTAATATCTGCCACAGCGGAGCGTGCAAAAATATCTGACACGGCCTTCCGGCCCTAGAAATAGAGTCGTATCAGATATTTATGAACGCTTGTTGTGTCAGATATTGGTGCTGGTGACTGTACGTCATATGTAATGGTTGAAGAAATTGAAACGCTAAACAAAGTGGAACCTTTTCTCAATAAATTTCGCAAGTATTTTTATGACAAATGTATGGAATGTCAGCATAACATTTACAGCGAAAAAATTCCGCGCAAGTACGCGATTCTGTGCCACACACGTGCACCAAACAAGTCACTCTGACCACTAAGCAGTGGATAAAAATGTGAGTTATATTAATATGTACGAAGTAGGTATACCTACCCACAAAATTAATAATAATTACCTAGTAATTGGTTGTATTATAAAAGCATGTAAAAAATATTCTTCATGATATTTTCAAAAGCAGACAATTTTGACAAATAATCCAATCACAGTTCGGTTAGTGAGCAAAAGCTAGGTACCTACTCAAATCAAATGCCGTTCTATTCTAACTTTTTTCCAAGTTTGAATCGAAACTTTTTTTTCAGACAATATATAACATTGCAGATATTCTATCTGGCCAGTCAAACAGAGGCTATAGAGATCGCCCAAACAGCCAGCTAATCACTAATGCAGCTGCACCAAAGGTCGCACGCATTTGACAGTGCGCTCCCAAACGCCGCTTGAAACGCACGTCGCGTCACGTGGCCACCGCGAACGTGTTTTGTTTTCGAACGCGCCTTCGAATTTTGACGACAGTCGATTGACGTGGTTTGAAAGTTGATTTTTTTTTAAGAACAAGAGTCGAGGCTTTGGGTAAAATTAGTGGTTTTTGTAAGTGTTGTGCTTAGTGACTTTTGTGAAGTGACTTTTTAGTTGGATTTTCGAGCAGGATTTTGGTATTTTTGTGAGGTAAGTTTTTGTATGGAGGTTTAAGTCTAAGCTTGCAAAAGTTTTTGCTTGCGTCGTCGGACTCGCTATAATTGTATGTTTTAATGGCCTTTGCGTGACTAAAGTTTAACTGGCGAATTAAAGAACGAAAGCTAACGAGGGTTTTTGTGATTCATGAAATAAAACCTCTATGTGCTTTTTGAGTCAGCTAATTGTTTTAATTTGTTCTAGCAAGTTTTTTCTAAACTGGAATGATAACATAAAAAAATCTGCGCACATAATATATACCTATTATTATTATAAATGCCTTAAGAAAAACGAAAAACATTGAGACTGCATGTCTCATTTGATTGGAATCAAAAATAAACTATTGAACATGTTACAAAACTTAGTGGAAATGCCAACAGGTGGCGTTAGTAGTAACGAACTTACGAATATACTCGAAGAAGTTACTTCTTCAGCTATTAAGTCAAGAAGTTTGTACCTCATAAAAGTAATATTTAAAAAACACTTATCTCCGTCATAACTTTCAAAACGTATTTTTATTAGTAGCCTTCGGAAGTAGAATTGGAATTCCGAGATTTTATTAAATTCCTATGGAAACTCTCAAAAAATTACGTCGCGGTTACGTTGTTTAACGAATTTAGCGGTAAAGATTTTAAGATTTTTCATGGATCCCATTGGAATGTCGGGATAAAAAATAGCCTATATGTACTGAGTGGTAAAAAATCTGGCCCTCAAATGTATGCAATAAAAGGTAATTTTGTACGTAGAATGGGCTAAATTTTGTGCCGCTGAGTATATTTTTCCAGATAACGTCCAATCACACACACACACGCACACATGTCAATTTTCCGCATTTTCAATATTTACAGGATCAAAATTACTTTACAAATCCTATAATCAAAAATAATGTGCATATTTTATAATGTTGGGTTTTAAGTGACCTAAAAATTATAATCTTATGCAAACAAAACAAAAACATCAAAAACTCAGATCAACGAATAAAAAACAAAATCGCAAGTTCATTAAAAGATAAACACTAGGAATTAATTGCAACAAGCACGCTAATTAATTCAAACAACGTAACAACGCTACCAGCGCTAACGAAACGCAAAATAAACAAAACCAAACGCATTTCTAATAAAAAAGACATTACCAGGTAGTCGGTGTCCAAAAAAAAAGTATCAAGTCGATGCTTTGAAGTAGAGATGAGTATCGAAAAACAAGCTTCCATTTACAGCTAATATGAGCCTACGACCAATAATCAACTTTACACCACTAGTCATAGAGTCGTGAGTTTTTAATGGGATGGTAGGGATAAGTTGGGAATTGGGTATTTTTTGTGGACCAACAGGTTTTGATACATGCAGCATAATTAGGGCAGGTGTACGATAGGGCGGCATTTTTTGTTGTTTTAAGTACTAGATTTTTATTTTCTATAACTGGATGCGGGACGAGTTTGATTCGCTGTCCATTTTTATTAGTTTGTGGTAAGGGAGCATAATCTATGTCTATTATAAATAAAAATCAATTGTTTAATGTATGCAAGCACATCATTTAGAATGGCTGCATTTATTTGCTAATTCTTTCTTGTTGTGTTTGTAATTGTCCGGAAAAAGTCTGTACGAAAGAAAATGTTTGGGAAATTGTATGGAAACAATGAAACATTTGGGGTAAAAAAACTTCATTAACACAAATGAGACAGAAGATGTCAATTCCAGTCCCAAGCAACATTTTGTCACATTTTATTTATTAGTACCTACATCCGTGCGAAGTAATCACGTACTGGGTTGGAACATTTTCACTGCATACTTTTAAGAAATAAATAAAAGCTAAACACAATAATTTTGTTATAAACCATAACCAATATGGTTTTTAAAGTTTTTATAAAAGTACCTAATAATTATATCTCTGTGTGTTGAAATGCCGTGATCAAAGCTGGTTTGTGTACAAAAATTAGGTAAAATGTAATCATACAAACATCTTGAGACTTTTTTCTATTAAATAAAGTGTATAAGTACAATAAATGCAAATCAGAGTACCTTATGTATGATATCAAATAACTTTAATTTTTGACAAAGCAAACAATATATACTTAGCAATTTATCACAAACACTTTTTTGACAGGTATTATGTAAATTGAATACTAAAAGTCAATCAAAATGAATTTCCATAAGAAATTACACGTACTTTAGTCACGCAAAGACCAGATAGTTTTTTTTGCGCTATTCGTCGTCACGCGGTTTTTTGTTCCATGAAATTAAATTTAATAAAATCTGTCATCAGTGAATACATTTTATAAAAAAAGTTTCCATTAGTACTGACAAATATATTTCTCATAATAGATAACCGAATATTTGATTTTTCCTTAGTTCAAAACAAACCAAAACTAGATCATAATTTTGCTACCTTTTCCACAACTACTTTACCATTTCTATCTATTTATACTAAATATTAAGTAACTGACTGACTGATAGCTTAAACCACGGGAGAGACAAAATACTTGAAATTTGGCAGACATTTTCCTTGAGGATCCTAAAAGTACAGGAGATTTTTCGAAATCCCCACGGGATAGAAAACTAACCAATATTTTATTCCTCCGTAGAAGCAAAGCTGCGGGATAAAGCTACAAGACATACTAATAACATTTAATGAAAAACAGCTACTTACTTTACAAATAAAGTATAAACTTTCCTTATACGATATCTCCTGACCCACTACAAGCAAATAACAATACAAAACATACTTTACTACGCATAAATGCAAAACACTTATGCCAATACACAAACTCATTCGAAAACCAACTTAAACTTCGAATCATAAGACGGTCGCCGCGCGCATCCAATTTATTCTTTTAAAAAGCCGTTAGCTCCGTTCAAATAGTTTATGTTCTATGTTGCCAGTTCACCTACGCGAATTCCTCCTCTTGTCATACTAGTTTGGTAATAAACACGGTTTGTAACTGGCCAGATTGAATCACGAACTTAAAATGAATACCGAGTTGTGCAAAAAAATGGCGTTTTGTTTATCTGGTAATTATTGGCCACTTTTATACAAGAAGTTTTTCATCTGAATTTTTGAATCAAAATGTAATCATGTCTTCGATGCAATACAAATGCAACTTTCATCAACGTACGGCACGGAAACATTTGCCAACAGCAAAAAAAATCAAGGATGGGATTTAGTTAGACTAACCCAACCACCAACCGGTGGTAGATTTTTTTTTGACATTCATAACTGCTTGTTTTAGGCTAAATTGAATAAAGATAGTTTGACTTTGACCTACTGAAATATTTTGAATTAATTTAAAAACACCTATCTTACTATCTCTTTATTCGGTAAAACTGTGGCCATTTATAACAAAACCAGATGAAAGTTAAAAAAAAATATGAAAAATGTACGGTTTCGGCCGGATAAAAATCATGTTATGACTAACAAAAATCATGATAGATATTAACGTTACATTGATTAAAAAAAAAAAAAAAAACTTGGTAGTGAGCGCCTTGGCCCTATACTACGAAGTGCAGAATTTTAACTACTTATCTTGCCGTCTCGGACGCTTATATTATTTAAAAAACAAACATTGGGACATAGAACCTCCTCTTTTTTGAAGTCGGTTAAAAACGAGAGTGAGAGGTTCGATTTCGATTTTCGATTTTCGACCAGGGGGGCCCTGGTTCGAACGCACGATCCTCTGTTTTCGATTGCTACACATTTACACATGTAGGTACGTATACATTCTATGATACAGTAATAAATATTACAAGTACCTATAATAGTTTCCTTCACGTAAATTTTCGTAAATTTAGTGAAAGCTGTACTTAGTCTGGGTACTGTTTTCATAAACAACAGAGCTTAGCAGGTGTAAACTTATCTATTATGAAAGCTTAGCTAAGTTCTGAACAGTTTCGGCGTGTAGTATTCGACGGATTTAGTGACGGCTCTATTTTCGTACCCATTATTGGAAGTTGTTTGTCTATACATGTACCTATTTAATTTCGTTTAGAAATTAGAACAAAAGATAGTTTTTCTTTTTCAATTCCTTTCCTTTCTGATTTGAGTCTTCAGGAAAACGAAGAAAACCGACGAGTTCTGAGTGGCATTACCATTCTGGTTGTATGGTAAACGTACAAGTGCTCGTCACTGTCCCAATAGTTAGCACCTTTAATCTTATGTCATTAGCAATAGAGATGACAGCAGGGTGTCGTCTATTGGGCATTGGCCTGTCAAGCACTCGGACGTTTACCTTATTGTATATATACTTATGTGTCATGTAAGAAAGGCGGGTCGCATGAAACTTGGGCGAACCTCTACGTTTATCAAAATTTATGTGCGAAATTACATAAGTTTTCCATGAGCTTTTTGATGAAGGAAATGGATAGGATTTGCGAAGTTCAATGGTGTATGTGAAGTTCTCATGCCGCACAGTAGCCGAAGCCCTTTCATTGTGAGAGGACTGTGCTCAGTCGGGACAAAAAAAAAACATACAATCACATAGTCATGATCGTTGCACTGGGTAAGACAGAATTTTTTCGTAAAATGACGTGATTATTAAGACGAAGCATTTTTTTTAAATATCGAAGTTTTCATGCTTACTGTAAATTTTGTTGATTCTACTTGTATTGTTAGTCAAACTACATTTTCGTACCAAATTTCAAGTCGATGCCGTTGTGGAGTTCCGTCCTGCGAAGGCTACTTTGGACGAACCACCAGAATTTCACGACCAGATTATTGTATTGTCACTGGATTTACATAAATATACCAAACAGCTCAATAAGTCTAAGCGGCTGTTTCACCATCCATTCATCATCATCATCAGCCCACAGCAGTCCACTGCTGGACATAGGCCTCTTCCATGGCGCGCCACAACACTGTCTTCAGCCCCTCGCATCCATCCGCCGCCAGCGACCCTCTTAAGGTCGTCCGTCCACCGTGCCTCAGGACGCCCAACGCTACGTTTTCCCGTCCGTGGTCTCCATTCGAGGACTCGTCTACTCCACCGTTCATCGGTCCTGCGACAGACGTGGCCAACCCAACGCCACTTCAGCGAACTAATTCTCTGAGCAACGTCGGTGACTTTCGTTCTTTGTCGGATAATGAGAACCACCCATTGATTAATTTTAATTGACGGATAAATGTGATGCCGTTTCCGTCTATTTGAACAAAACAAACAGAGACGGCATCATATTTCTCTGTCAAACAAATTTAATCAATGGATGGTCAAACAGGGGGTTCGTCTTCTTTATGATAAGTTTGTAATTCTCTGTAATAAGTCTTCGTTGTACTATGTGTTGTGGCAATAAATTATATCTTATATTTATCTTCAATTGGATGCCAGGAAGTGGTCGATAATAATTTGTAAGTTTTCGGGATGCACTTACTTACATCCAAAGATACAAAAAAAAACATTTGAACGCTTGTAAAGTACAGACATTTCTTTGAATAACCTGCAATAAATTCCATATCAATTACCCACGCGCATTATTTATATCAAAATCAAATTTCCACGAACTATACCGTGAATACAATGTTATCATTGGCACAATTAAAAGGCAGACGACAACTAAATGGCACAATGAGGCTTTCCGTTGGCATTCCTCGACGATGAGTGGCCGGATGTTACCAAATATTGGGACGGTTTTTAAAAGGCTAGAGCTTGTCAATTTGAACGCGATCACAGTATATTTTTTTTTATATGAAGCTACATGCAGAGGCAGACCCAAGAGGAGATGGCGGGACGACCTGAGCGCTTTTCAGCTCGATTGGCATTAACATGCTCATGATAGGGAAGAGTGTCGAAAGAAAGGGGATGCCTTCGCCCAGCAGTGGGACATATTACAGGCTAATTAAAAAAATAAATAAACTGACCGTGATTGACCCCTATCTCACCTGATGTTAAGTGCAGATGAGGCCAAAGGTCTCACTGGTTCAGTAACAGCCTATTCACTCTAGCCTTGTAGAGCCCTAGATTGTATTTATGCGGAAGTATTGCTTCTAATGAAATGCCCTGGCAAACGAGTGTGTCTCGTTCTCTCGTTGGAAAACAGCACTGCGGTTTCCCGAACCACTGCTGAGTTGGGCCCAATTTATACGGTTCGATGTTCTTTTTAAATTTATTTCTTCCTTTTAAGGTATTATTTGTGTAGGTAATGAATATCCCACTGATCCCACTATAATATTTCCACTAGAAAGCCGTGTTTAGATTTGCAAGAAAAATCGTGCAAGTTCGTGCTGTAAAGCCAACGAGTTTGTAGTGGTAAATCGAGCGCCGCAATGTAATGCAACTTGCACGATTTTTCTTGCAAGTCTAAACTCGGCTTTATAAGTGCGAAAGTTTGTAAGTCTGTTTGTTTGTTATCACGTCTAAACAGTTGAAGAGAATGCAGATGAAATTCGATATACAGATAATTTGAGTGCTGGGAAAGGACGTAGGACAAGTAGTTTTTACCCCGGAAAATTGCATAGTTCCCGCGGGATAGTGGTAAACGGATTCTACACGGACAGAGTCGCGGGCAAAAGCTAGTTAAATATATTTAAATATAAACTAGCCGTAAATATAAACTATAACTCTAAATGCAATTTTCCGGGATAAAAACTATCCTAATGTCCTTCCCCGGGATTCAAACTATTTGTATACCGAATTTTATCTAAATCAGTTCAGCGATTTAGACGTGATGAAGTAACGAACAAACAAACAAACAAATATTAGTGGGAAGTGGGATGATTCTCTCTCTCACTCTTATATAACGCGAATGTTTTCTATGGCTATGGGTTATCAATTTTGATAACATTCAGTTTTTGTGCGGTTAAAGAACCCCAAACGACTAACACTTCCAAATGTAACGGTTAACGCTAAAAAACGTCATGTTGTATGAATGGTCATCGTAAAGGGTGTGCGTAATATTTTTAATTAAACGTAATGACCGACCGGCCGAGGGTCGCTCAATTTGTGACGAATTCTAATGTCCAGGAATTTCATGACGCTCGTCAGTTTGACGAATACGTAGGTTTATTGAGATAATAATATTAGGATTAGTAATAAGTTTAATCCAGTCCAAGGAAAACAATAGCGTAGTTTCCTTGTTAAAATAGTAGATTGTTCAACAATGTGTTCCATTGACATCCAATGACTTTTTATTTTTTAGTCTACCCTTGGGAAGAAATTTAGTTTTCCTACCTCTCATTCAGAAAAGTAACTTTTCCTCCCTGACGAGAGGGATCAAAGTGCAGCTTTTCTGTTCAAGGCTTTTCTAAGTATTTTCTTGCAAATGCAATTTTTTGCAGTTGATAATTGTAAAACCACGCCATTTTTTATGCTGGTTGCTCTTTAACTATGTTTAGAATTGTTTTATTTATCGTCATACTCGGTGTGAAAAGTTGAATAATTATTTTCATTTCAGGCGTTAACACTTGAATATTGTAGAATCCTTCGCTACATTCTGGATTCAATGTACCGCCCTCGCCGGCACCTACATAATTTTGCTCCCTTGTGACACAAATTAATATTTCCTCCCTGTTGTTGGATATGATTTGCCTCGCTTTCCGAGTATCAGAGGTGAAAAATAAGTTATCAGAAAAAAATTAACACGTATTTAAAATTACAAAGATGAAGGTAAAGACCGTGGCTAAAGACTAGTCTTGTCGTGCTTAAAAGTGCTGCAC
This sequence comes from Choristoneura fumiferana, assembly GCF_025370935.1. Classification (NCBI taxonomy): domain Eukaryota; kingdom Metazoa; phylum Arthropoda; class Insecta; order Lepidoptera; family Tortricidae; genus Choristoneura; species Choristoneura fumiferana. The sequence goes on from NC_133500.1 coordinate 6,403,247, forward strand.
GGGGTGACGTTACGCGGAACTTTAACTGGCTATAATATACCACGTGCCATATAAATCTGCCTAAAAGTTCGTTACTTAATACTCATTTTTGACGCATTTTTGAGATATTTTTTTTATGCGACGTCTTTACGTTACTCCCGGATTGTGTTCGAATCGCTTAACGGTATAGTGCCTATTCAATTATTGGAATTATAGCTTTATAGTTTTTGTGGTACTAGTCGTGGCAATGAACTTTTAGGCAAAGTTAGGCGGCGGAAGGTATAGTTCATTATTTTTTATTTTGCAATTTATTCTAGGTTAGTTTAAGTATGAAATTTATGGCAATGAATAGCAGACTATTTCATCACAATCTGAACAATACAATCGGCCTTGTTCACAATTTTGGATAATCGCTGATGCACCATGTTATAAAACAATAACGCGTTATCTGCCTTTCGCAACCCGCCCACTTCTGTTAAACAAATTATCTAAAGTGACCTTGTTTTACATTTTTGTACAAAAGGTATAGTAGTAGATAATAAATTTAATGTTTTTGTTGTTGAATACAGTCAGACGTGGCAATTTTGCCTTTTTTAAGCAACATACACACGCAACGTTTTTATTGCATGCTCTCCACACCGCTGCTCAAAATACGCAGACGGTGCGGAATCGCAGTGACGTGCCGTAAGCGTCAAGACTTTACCGAATGCTCTCCACCAAAAGTCGTGACGTTTACGGCACGTCACTGCGATTCCGCACCGTCTGCGTATTTTGAGCAACGGTGTGGAGGGCATGCAATAAAAACGGTGCGCATACGATGCGTCACTGCGATTCCGTACCGTCGCCGTTTTTTAAGCAGCGGTGTGGCCGCTCCTTTATACTTATATTTAATGAAATAACCACTATCAGGTTTTAGATCGAGTTAAGCTCTACATGTTTCGGGCTAATTCTAGGCCCTTCCTAAAGGAGTAACGCAACCCTGTTATTTTTACCATCATGTCAGCTAAAGAATCCAATCTCTTCTCTCGACTTCAATGATTAATTGGCTATGCTTAATTACTATTTGTCGAGATATCGAGCAACATTCTTTATCTACAAAAGTACGCCCTCATTATTTTGTATACGTTGTTAATTAAAGATTTCACTTCACTATATTATCATATGTTATAAGTATAAGGCACCAATCAATTAAACCATGTTTGGTGTGTGGCACAGTGGTTAATGTTATACAGTAGGTCGAATAGACCAATTGAAAAGATAAAGATTATAATAAAAAAAAACCGACCTAAGATTACTTATTTAAGATAAGTTAACCATTAAATCAATTAATTAAAAAATAAAATAAATAAAAAATAAATATCATGGAACACTTGACATCAATTGACCTAGTCCCAAACTAAGCAAAGCTTGTACTATGGACACTAGGCAACGGATAAACATACCTACTTATACAGTTGTGGTCATATAATTAAGAACGACTTTTTATAGAGAAGATTTTTTCAAACTGACAAGTGTTACTAACTGTATGTATATTTTTGTACTTCTCTCAGTATCGTAAAACTTTTCCTTACTAGCGGTAAATTCATTTATACATATAATTGGCTAAAAAATAAATAGATAAACTTTATATATTACATCTAAACCTAGTATTACTACTTACTGGCTGGTCATATAATTAAGAACGCTGAATAGTTTATTTTTTATTCAAATTTAAATAGAGACCGGACCGCCGCTTTGTGGTTTTAAGTAATTATTTGAATAATTTTGGCGCCATTTAGTGCCGTAAAAGTCTTAAAGGCGATTGCTTCATATAAAAACAACGAGGAAAAATAAAAGTTGTGATAAATCTACAAGAAAAGTAATACTAAAACTTCGCGACAAGAATTGGTCGTATAAACACATAGCCGATCATCTGCAATGTTCAAAAACTATGGTTTTCCACGCCATAAAGCATTTTGCTACGTATCAAACTACTTCAAATGTTCCGCGTGTACCTAGACAAAGAAAGTCATCTCGTCGAGATGATCGAAATATCGTTCGTTTGGCAAAACAAAATTCTTTTAAAGGGTCTAATGAGTTGAGAAAAGAATATTTTGGCGAAAACAACCCTTCAGCAATCTCGGCACGCAGTATTCGAATGCGTATGGTGGAAGAAAAGTTGCACGGAAGGATAGCAAGGAAGGTGCCTATGTTGAAACGGTGTCATAGGCAAGCCCGGCTTGCATTTGCAAGAAGATATGAAAACTGGACAGTCAGACAGTGGAAAAACGTTCTTTTTTCTGACGAGACAAAAATAAATAGGGTATGTTCTGATGGCAAACGATATGTAAAACGGCCTCCAAATAAAGCATCCGACCCAAAGTACACAAAAGTAACTTTAAAGCATGGCGGGGGAAATGTAAAAATTTGGGGATGTTTTTCTGGACATGGTGTTGGACCTGTTAGGCTGATAGAAGGAAACATGGATCAATTTCAATACAAAAACATACTGAAAGAAACAATGTTACCATATGCTGAAGGCGTGCTTCCGGTTATTTGGACATTCCAGCACGACAATGATCCCAAGCATACTTACCGTTAAGGAATTCCTCACATCGCAATCAGTTTCTGTCTTAGATTGGCCAGCCAACAGCCCCGATCTTAGAGCAATAGAGCATCTTTGGTGCGAAGTCAAGAAAAAAGTTTCAAATCGACAGTGTGGCAATTTAAGAGAACTGTATGACGTATTCTTAGAAGAATGGAACTCTATCTCTCTTGCGAAATGTCAAAAATTGATAGATTCAATGCCTCGCCGGTGTAAGGCAGTAATAAAAAGCCGTGGACATGCTACTAACTATTAATTTTAGTTAAAATGTATTACATTGCTTTTTTTTCTGTACAAACTTCACGTTAGTGTGATTTAGTTAATCTAAGTTTCAAATAAAAAACTTTCGAACCGTTCAATAAATCGTTCTTAATTATTTGTCCAGCTTCATTACTATTTGAATTTGTTACTAAAGAGAATAAAAACAAAATTTGAAAAAAAATGTCAGTAATTTTATTCTTTATTCTAAATCCCGTTTGCTCTATTCATGTGGCTATTTCATAACGTAACTAGTTACTTCTAAGAAGGACCCACGACTACACATGACATTATTTAGTTAAAAATAATCTGGAACTTCAAATCGTTCTTAATTACGTGGCCACCACTGTATAGATAAATACATAGTTAAGTACATATTAAACATCCAAGAACCGTAAACAAACATTCGTAATATTCATACAAATATCTGCTCCGGCCGGGATTCGAACCCGGGACCTCAAGCTTCGTAGTCAAGTTCTCTAACCACTTGGCCATCCGGTCGTCAATCTGTCACGATGCACATAGGCGATCGCTGACATCTTAGTTAGCTCAGTGTAAGCTAGATGGCGCTTACTTCAATAAGGGATCTCTGAGCAGAATGACGGACGAACTCTAGAGGTCGCCACCGTAGTTTTCCCTTGACTTATTTATTTACGTTATAATATGTATTTAATATTTATTTATTATTTACTTATTTATTTTATAAAAGTAGGCATTTTATTACACTCATTTACTACACGAGTTTGTACGACTAAATATATCTATAACCAACTCACCCTTGACCGTTTTTGTCGGCCAAGGGGGTGCTGTCGATCAGCTGTGACCGGGGGAATTCTAACTGTAATATTCTCGCCCTTAAAAGCTGAAGCACAGCTGTAAAACACACATTCAACAGCTCATACTACACTAAACAGCTCCCTCGAAAGCTCCATACGCCCAGACTTGGTAAGTTCTCCGATATTTAACTCTTGTGTTTTTCTGTGTATTTTATTAGAATTATTTTCTTTATAATTTAACTTTGTGTAATTGAACTGAAGGCTTCCCTGGCCAGGGAATCTTTTATTTCAAACATTTCTTATACTTAATATTTTAACACTTGTTAATTTCTCTCATCCGTTGTTATAAACTCAGAACCTATGTTAATGCTTATTACTTTTATGCAACGGATGCGTACCGGTGTTAAAATAAATTCAAACTCAGCTAAGTAACGTTTAATTTCAAATGTAATCTTCTAACGGTTATTTAGTGAACTGTTGTATTTCAAATTTTAACGGTCACTTAGGCTATTTATTTTTACCTTTTGTTTTTTTTAAATAATTATATAAAACTAGAATCACTTTCCTTTGCCTGCCTGTAACTCCGTATGATTGTCCTTGCCACTCACTGCAATTCAGCACACCCTAAGAGTTGGGGCATCGCTGCAGAGGAGTGACTGGCAAACAATCTAGCACTGGACCACAACTGACACCACCTAATTTACAGGGCACCTTTGTACGGCTTACAAACCTTTGTACGGCTTACAAACCTTCGTACGGCTTACAAGCTCCGTACGGCTACAGCTTTCTCCGCTCTGCACGGCTATAACTTTCAAAGCTCCGTTCGGCTACAGCTCTCACGGCTCAGGCGGCTCCTTTAACCTGACACTAAGCCCTGACGGCCTTAACTTCCGGAGTACTGCACATCCTTCCTGGCTCGTCCAAGACCCTGATCGCTCCTGCGTGGAACACTTGTCCAGGCTGCTCGTCCTGCCGCCCTAAGGCCCCTTTTGACCTCGGCACCGACGACCACTCAGCTGGACCAGGCCCCCCTGCTGTGGCCAGCCTCTTCGCTCCGGGTTCTTCTCTCCGACTCCAGGGAAGTGTAGGCCAGTGAGACCGAATAATCAGAACCACCTCTCAATAAAATCGCTTGAACTTACTACCTGAGATTCTCGTAATACTTTTACTTTAAATTTTGTCAAACTAGGCCTGTTATTTTTTGTCTTCAATTTTTAATTAAAAAATTATTAAAAAGTCTTATTGTTTTACTCAAAGAATAACTTACTAGGCCTCCTTTAAGGTCAAACCTCCCCTCAAGAGTCTGCCCTTGACAAATCTGAATTGAAATTCCCGATTTTTGAAAAAATCCCGTGGGAATTCCGAAAAATTGTATCGTGGTCTTCATTAACGTTGCATAAAAGTAACCTCATATTTTTAAGACAAGCTGTTGACATTCAGATAATCTTTACATCGTGTCAAAAATTTCATTAATGAAGTATATTTAACACTGTTTTGTCGCGCATAATTAATTGTTATTATTATTAAAAGCTGTTATTTAATTTGTAAAATGAGAAGACCTAAGGTTATCATGTTCTCGAATGGAGACCGCGGATCGGCAAGCGCAGCGTAGGACGTCCACCAACGAGATGAACGGATGATCTTGTTAACGCTGCAGGTTCACGGTGATTTCAGGCCGTTTCCAACCTAAGCAACTGGAGATCTACAGGGACGGTCTATTTTTTTTATATAACAGGGGGAAAACGAGCAAGAAGGTCACCTGATGGGAAGCAATCACCGCCGCCCATGGACACCTGTCAACACAAGGGGTGTCACAGGTGCGTTGCCGGCCCTTTGAGAGACTGATGAGCTCGTTTTCTATGTCCAAAAGTGGACGTCCCACGGTTGATATGATGATGATAATGACGAGGTTATATGTTCAAGTACATAAATTACGAGCACTTATCATGTACCGCCTTTAAGCACAATTTATAACAATCAATTTATTTTTAAACCAAGCCTACTGTGTGCCTGTACGCCAGCGGGAGCGACTCGTCGTCAAACAAGTCGGCACACCGGTCCGACAACATCGACGCTTGACAAAAAACCGCGCCATTGTAGAGTTGATCATGAAGAATTCTGTTGTTCTATTTCTTTTGTAGCTCTCCGTGGATACACTAAATATGCGGGAAGTACTATTGATTCAGACCTTATTATGTGAAAGACTATATTAGGGAACCTATAGCTTTCACATTGCTGCTCCGCATTCACTTCTGCTCAACAGCTATGTCTGTGCGACAAATATAACGTTTGATATAGTCAAATATAATCAAGGAGAGGTCCCAGATTGACTTATAAATGTTAAAATTTTAGAATTAATATTACCTTCCTTCTGCCTTACAATTTTTGTTACTTAAATATAACAAAAATTGTGGTGTGTCAAGAAACAAAAAAAAAAGTTATATAAATTCATTTTAGAATGTTGCATGTTCTTGTAACTAAAATTTCAGGATTTTCTAAACATAACTTGGCACCTTTATTGATCTCAATTATTTTGTCGGCGAAGACAACAACGATGCATTGAACTTGGCTCTCATTTCACATTATATTTTTGATAGGATACAATTTTGCACCCTCGCCCATGTGTCAAAAAATAAAAATAAAAAACAATAGAACCCTAGAACCAACAGTGCAGTTACCCAACGCATACTGATTGTTTTAGTGATGTACCGACACAATCGATTAAGCTGTGCCAGTTGATACTTCCCACGGGCGTGGAATCGATTCTTCGGCCCGTCTTCTCGCTCCGCCGACTAAAGACAAGGGATTCGAGGGTTCGAGGAACGATTATTCAGTTAATTTAACTTTCCGGTGTACAGGTGAAGGTTCTGAAGTTTTAGGTGTTTTGACAAGTACAACCTATGATATAATCCCTACTAGCGTCACTTTAACTTCAATCTGACTTTCGGGTCACTTGAAGCAAAAAGTAAATCTTATGTTATCTTACTACACTATAATGTGAAAGTTTGTGAAGATGTTTGAATGTTTGATACTCAATCACGTCTAAACCGCTGAACCGATTTAGATGAAATTCGGTACATAGATAGTTTAAGTCCCGGAGAAGGACATAGGATAGTTTTATTCCGGAAAATTGCAAAGTTCCCGCGGCATAGCGATAAACGGATTATGACGCGGACGAGGAACTCGTGGGCAACAGCTGCTGATAGTTATCTCTAAATGGTTAAATCTGTTTTAAGTTATCAGTTTTATACATTTTGACATTATGAAGCTGCGCTTCAAACTAAAACTATTTTTTTCCGAACATCCGTCTTGATGAGAAAAGATGCATGAGTAACTTTGTAACGCTAAAACGACTCAATGGATTTGAATGAAATTTGGTGTGCAGTTAGCTGAACATTTCGTACAAAATACACCTTAGAAAAACATTAGATACAGATCTAGTGAATAATGTTTTTCCATCATGTTTTGCTATCTCAATTAGCATCAGTAAACTTCAGTAAGCTAGTTGAGAAAGCAAGATATATAAGAACTTTTCCGACAAAATACGATAGAAAAACCTCATTCACGACGCCTGCACCTACTTGTTTAATTTGCCGCTAAGTATTATACTTATAAGACAGAGCGAGAGTAAGCCGTGGTGGCCGAGTGGTTTGACCTATGGCCTCTCAAGCAGAGGATTGTGGGTTCAAACCCCGGCTCGCACCTATGAGTTTTTCAAAATTCATGTGCGGAATTACATTTGAAATTTTCCACGAGCTTTACGGTGAAGGAAACACATCGTGAGGAAACCTGTACAAACCTGCGAAGTAATTCAACGGTGTGTGTGAAGTTCCCAATCCGCACTGGGGCCGCGTGGGAACTACTGCCCAAGCCCTCTCATTCTGAGAGGAGGCCTGTGCCCTGCAGTGGGACATATATAGGATGGGGATGATGATATACCTATACAGACAGTATAAAACAACCATTTTAAAATCCGAAATTATATACGAAAAATCCTTCAATACCCTATTCAACCTACCCTGGACCTGTCCGACACGTTCTGGGCCAGTTTTTTTAAAGGTAACCCTAAAAACAAAAATCGTGTTGTTCTCTAATAAAGTAGTCTTATAGACAACATACAGAAACTGTCTGCGCTACAGAATCGAGTTAATATGTAAAACATATGGGTTAGACTCTTGTTAGACTACACCTGGCAGTTTACACGCCGATGTAGTGGGACATACTGCCATACAGGTTTTTAAACAAGCTACTTAGTATCTTTATTATAACTACAAGCCGTGGTGGCCTAGCGGTTTGACCTATAGTCTATTAAGGAGAGGATCCTGGATTCAAAACCGGGCTCACACTTCTGAGATTTTGTGTGAAATTACATTTTAACTATATATACGAGCTTTATGGTGAGTAGTAAATGTGCACAACCCTGGGACACAATTTGATGGTGTAGGTATGTGAAGTTCTCAATCCGTAGTGGGTCCGCGTGATCCGCAAATTAACACCGGAATAATTTCATTATCTCGTCTTTAATTGAGTTTTCTTATTGTTTACTAGTAATACTATAAATAATAAATAAATATCAGGGACAATTGACACCAATTCCCATCCCAGCCCCACGTCCCACGTATATACGTCCCACTGCTGGGCACAGGCCTCCTCTCAGAACAAGAGGGCTTGGACCATAGATCTCACGCGGGCCCATTGCGGATTGGGAACTTCACACGCACCATTGAATTGCTTCGCAGGTTTGTGCAGGTTTCCTCACGATGTTTTCCTTCACCGCGAAGCTCGTGGTAAATTTCAAATGTAATTCCGCACATGAATTTCGAAAAACGAGGTGCGAGCCGGGGTTTGAACCCACGACTCCTGCTTGAGAGGCGATAGGTCAAACCACTAGGCCACCACGGCTATCACACCAATACACGTAGCCCTAAACTAAACAAAGCTTGTACTACGGGTACTAGGTAACACATACACAACATATACACATCATCATCACCATCAGCCATAAGAAGCTATATAAGCTCTCGGGTTTGTCGTCTCGTGATCATGGCGCACGCAACTGTGCCGAAATATCAAGCTTCTCTAAAACCAAGGTAAATCATAAAATTTGTAATGACCGTGATAGTCTAAGACATTCTGAACGCCACAATTAACGACAACTCGCCACTTGCATTCACCGGTTACCCACAATTCTCATGATGTCGTCAGGCCACCTAGTGGGATGCCTGCCAATGCTTCGTCTTCCGGTTCGCGGTCGCCGCATAACGCATCAATAATAACGTATAATCTGCCTCAACCAGGGATCGAACTCGAGACCTCAAGTTTCATAGTCAGGTTTCTAACGACTTGGCTATCCGGTCATCGAAAGTATTACATACGCCGTAGCTTTTCTCACGATGTTTTCCTTCAACGTAAAGCAGCGCACTGCGATGCGAGGCCGGGCTTGACCTCTCGACCTTATGCTTTTAGTATAAACTTGTGGAATTGTTACATTCGCCATCCTCTTCTACCGTGTGTAGCCATGTTATGTTTTTCTTGCAAGCATGGTGGCACTGCGTATCTATGCAAATTACGGACAGGTTGGGCTGCGTTCTGTTTTTGCATCGACAATGTGAACTAACAGGCCGTGGAATAAGCAATTTGCCTTGATTACTTGTCTTTGCGTTTCGTTTGTTGTTTTGCATTTTTTATGTGGCAATACGCAAGAAGGTTAGGTGTGCATTATCATGATACCAGCCGTAGGAAGTACACTGATGGATATAGGCCTCCCCCATAGACCTCCAGTTGCTTTGGTTGTAAGCGGCCTGCATCCACCGTGACCCCGCGGCTTTGACCAGGTCATCCGTCCATCTCGTTGATACTGCGCTTGCCGATCCGCGGTTTCCATTCGAGAAGTTCGCAGCCCCAACGACCATCTGTTCTCCGTGCTATATTGCCTGCCCATTGCCACTTCTATGAGCTAATTCGGTTGGCTATGTCGGCTAAATATTTTTCACATTTTTGTCGCACCTACGATTCGTAGCGATTAGATTGAGCACGAAATTTTGCATTAGGTATACTTGTACTGTGACGGAATCGGGGTATCCCCTTTCTATAAATGAATGATACAATAAGGAACTATATAAGATATCATTATTGTACTTTTTTAAATTAAAATACCTAAATAAGAACTAACGTAACATACGCTACGTAACCCTCCTTCTGAAAGGAGACCTGTGGCCAGCAATGGGACGTAAATAGGCTGGGACGACCTAAATAAGAGGGTGGTAAATTTTTCTTCCGCCCTGGACGGCTGATACCCTCACTACGTCAGTCCTCACGATGTTGTCCTTCACAATAAAACTCGTGATAATATTTAAAAGAAGTTTTAATAACTTTGAAGTGCAAGCTCGGGATTTGAACTCAAGATCCTCTGCTTGAAAGACCATTTCTTCAAACTACTACGCCACGACTTCTCAATCAAACAGATTGGCTAATCAAAACCAAACAGCAATGATGAGTATTGAATTTAATTTCAACTTTCTAAGTCTTCAAAGGCATTCAGTGTTTGCGCCAACTTTGATCGGCTCCAGTAATATTACGGGGAAACCTGTGAAATGCACGGCGATGTCGAAATCTTATTAACTAAGAAATACTGCCGCAGTAAAGGTAATAACAACAGCAGTGCAACTTGATATTTCACCTTTTTAAGCAGCTAGTTTAATGAGCTCCAAATATTCCTACGCGGTTGCAAGGAACCATCCATCATTCACTTTATTACACACTTTTTGCGGCTTCCCACTGTTGGGCAAAGGTGCTTCTTTCTCCTTCCACTGGTCTTCGGCTTCAGCAAATGTCGCTAGTACGGCAGGAATCACTCCAAATCTTCCCGCCGCTCCTTTTAGGCCTACCTAGTGGTGATCTTCTCCCAGTGATCCCGATTCATCCGGTAGACATGCCCTGTCTCATAAAAAGTAAAAATACAGATACAGGTACGCAGTAAGAAGTACAATGAAGTTATTCTTAATAAAGGATCTCTTTTAGTTATACCTACTACTACCCACGTTTCCACGTCCCACGCGGGCCCAGTCCGAATCGAGGTAGGTAATCGTAGGTGTGTGCAGGTTTCCTCACGACGTAAAGTTCGTAAAAGTCGCATTCGTTCCTTCACCTTAAAGTTCGTTCTTCAAATATGATAAGTTATTTCGCGCATGAATTTAGAAAAAGCCAGACGTGCGAGCCTAGATTTGAACCCACGATCCTCTGCTTGAGAGACCATAGGTCAAACCATTAGGCCGCTACGGCCAAATATAAACCAAGACAAACATATAAATTTGACATTAAAATTGAATTACGCATTTCAATTATAATTGAGGTACTGTTTGTACATGGTGCACTGTGAACCCATACAAGTGGTCGGTTAGCACCATGCCTCACTGGCACTTGGTGACACGATGCCATTTATTAAGTTGGTACTGTTAAGAATGACACAACAAGCCTTTTTATTAAAAGATTTTTATTAACTTGCAATGTATGTTTACCACGAGCTTTGCGGTGAAGGAAAACATCGTGAGGAAACCTGCACAAACCTGCGATGCAATTCAATGGTGCGTGTGAAGTTTCTAATCCGCACTGGGCCCGCGTGGGAACTATGCCCAAGCCCTCTTGTTCTGAGAGGAGGCCTGTGCCCAGCAGTGGGACGTTATATAGGCTGATTTATGATGATGATGATGAATACTTATGTAAATTGCGTGCCAATACAATAGTCTTGTAGTGACATCCTGGTAGTTTGGCCAGCATTGTCTCTGCAGGACGGAACTCTTACACAGTTGATGGCATCGCATCGACTTTAAAGGTATGTAAATGTAGTTTGATGACAATGCAAGTACAGTCGACAAAAAGTACAGTCAGCAAAAAAAGCTTGTATTAGAAATGATTTTTTTACCGAAAACTTATTTTGGTCGTTGTTACATGACATCTATGCAAGAATAAAGATTTTCCTGGGATTTTTAAATGTTAACTACAACAGGACTAATTTTCATACTAAGGTATCTTGGTCTGTTAATATGTCGTCCCGATTGGTCGACGCTTCTGGGGACCCAAGAGCTGGCTATTCATGACAGTGGATGACACTAGCGGCCAAAGGGGTATGAATGAATGAATCAATGAATGAATGAGTAAATGAATAAATGAATGAATGAATGATTGAAGTAAATGTATTCGAGACACTAAAATTAATATAAGAATACAAAAAGAAAACGCCTCAGCATAAAAGCTGACTCCTCGGATGGAGTAATACGGCTATCGTCATGGGTACCCTGCCACAGGCAGATCTTTATTACGGGGCTTTATTTTTATAATTCTACTAGCTTTTGGCCGCGGCTTGGCCCGCGTGGAATCGATTATCGCGCGCTGTTCCCTCGGGAACTGTGTATTTTTCCGGGATAAAAAGTAGCCTATGTCACTCTCTAGCTCATAAACTATCTCCATACCAAAAATCACGTTGATCTGTCGCTCCGTTTCGACGTGAAAGACGGACAAACATACACACAAACACACACACTTTCGCATTTATAATATTAGTATATGGATGCCACCTCCCACTAATATTATAAATGCGAAAGTTTGTAAGTCTGTTTGTATGTTTTTTGTTTGTTTGTTTGTAACCCTCTTCTCGTCTATACCGTTGAACTGATTTAATTGTAAAGTTTAAGTCTTAGATTAACGTAATTTACTTTTATCCAGGGAAAAGGCAAAGTTTCCGCGGGGCATAGGCAAAGTTGCGGCTAAGTTATTTATTATGAACCAATATGCCGTTACCGTTCACCGCGACAGTATTTGCCTCTCGTGATTCAAGTGATTAATATAATTGCGACGATTTGCGGTAAAATCTGGTGTGAGGCAAACTGTTGCTTTGCCAAGTCGGGAGGTACCTTGGATTCTCGTTTGGTTCTCACTTTATACAAACTCAAACTCACAACATGTATTGAAATAGCAATTAGAGACGTTGCGCTGTAGTGTGATGCAAAAAGGACTCAGCTCAGCATGTGCCGTAGCCCTGTAACCAGAGCTGCAGCCCCGGTGAGTGTGCACCCACGTAACTGAAAAATATATTATATTTTATTTATAACCCAGTGTGCACCCACGTAACTGAAGCCGTATATTATATTGATTAACCCACCTATATGTTATATTGGTTAGTAATATTTTTTTTTTTTATATTCGTTATTGTCAGGACAAGGTTTGTGCTAAACAAAATTGAAAAAAAAAGATCCGAACAGGGGCGAAGCCGCGGGCAACAGCTCAGTTCATAAAAAACAAACTAGTTCATAAAAACCTTTCGCTTATGACGCGGTACAAAGGTTTAAACTCGATCATTTGTCACTTAAAGCTCTCGTTCCGAGAACACATAGTAACGCCCTCTTAATGTCCATTTCGCAACGAGTAAGACCAGTAGATGCAGGAATCATCTTATTAATGGAAGACATTAATTATGCAATGGAAGTTCAACCAATGGAAGTACTCAGAGTCAATAAAGTTGAGTATCGATTTTCTATGGATCGTAAGTTAATCTGGGAAAACTGCGGATGCGATAAATTTGGTTTTTAATATTTCAGTTTTATGTGTCATCACTGGCAATACACGTTTTAAAAGTAGACAAGTGCGAGTCGAACTTTAGTGGAGAGGGCTCCGTGTGTTCAGAAAATTTAATAAGGACTTTTTATTAAGTATGTCTCTAGCTAGGTATATATAACCAAATTCTTATAGATTTCTCTGTAATCGACAAGGGGGCGGAGGACAGTCAATTTTTGCCAATTTATCGAATAACTATTAAGATAAGATGCGTGGGTCGGTTTTAACGTACTGCGCCAGTGATTGGTGTGGACGAGACTTGTTGCTTGCAACCATATGGAGTAACAACAATAAAAAGGAATATTCTAGCATTTTTATTACTTTTTCATTTAAATCGTTATTACTTGACAGAGTTAAATATCTTTAAAAAATAGTAAGATACAAACGTTTTAAATCGACAATTAAACAGAAAGATCTGACATAGGTACATTATGACATAGTATGACACAGTTATAAAGTCTTAAATGTACCTCTAGATCAGCGTTTCTTAACCTGTGGTCCGCGGACCCCTGGGGGGTCCACGAGTATGTGTATGGGGGTCCGCCGTCTTATATATAGACATTTGAATTAATAAAAATTGACCTAAATTTATTCCTGTTTTTTATTAAGGGGTCCTTGAAATTATGCTTGATTGTCTAGCGGTCCGCGGACTGAAAAAGGTTAAGAAACGCTGCTCTAGATAGATAGATACGAGTACATACCTCTAGAACTCTCAAAAGCAGAAAAAAAGACAGAATTAATTATTATTTGTTTTGTTTATTAATAATTATTTGGTTTCACGGGATACCGGCCGTAAAAGTAACAAATTTGGAGTTGAAATAAAAAATACAAAAAGACTCTAAAAAACCAATGAGAATTTAATTAGTTTTTAAAGAAAATTAATAATAAATTACTTAGCAAAAATTTATGAAGTTTGATAGTTTTTGTGTTGTTTAAACTCTTTATTGTACAAAAAGGAAAAACAACCAAACCACCAAAAGAAATGAAATTTCAACTGACCTATGTCCAACAGAGGACGTCCTACAACTCAATGATGATGATGACGGAATTTCAACGGAAACTTTCGAAAATATAATTATTATTATTAGTTTTCAGAAACGTAAGTAGGTTTTTAACGTAGGTACGTTGTCGCATATTATTAATAATTGGTATTTCACTCGAAAATAACTACTTATTATCAGTATTTGACACTTACACAAAAATGATTTTAAAACTTTAATGACGTGCTGCAGCCATTCAAAATTAAACTTTAACGTATTTATAACAGAATACAGTTTTCTGCAACGGCATTTTACTGTAGTATGCAATTATGATGTGACACTAATAACTTGCCGGTGACCGGTTGGAAAAATATTTCAGTGCAAAATATTTTTCAGCTGCTGCAGTTTATAATGAGCTTTAATTCGTTTTAATAGAGGTCATACGAAGTGCATAAAATAGCTTGCCTTTGCCAAAATATTTATTTTTATTATTTATTTAATTATAAAAGATAGTTGAGATTGCTCTGACGCAATAAGGTCGCTTATCCTTGAAAAACCTCTATATACCTGTGTTTTCTGTACTATTTATTATATGTTGGTGTTCAATAAAGAGTCATTGTAATATATTGTAGGTATTGTGGTTTATTTAAACTAGCCTGCTACCCGCAACTCCGTCTACGTAGATTTCGTTTCTCACTATCCCGCGGGAACTATGTAATTTTCCGGGTTAAAAACTACCCTGTGTCGTTCTCGGACTCGAACTATCAGTAAACGGAATTGCAGCATTAAAGAGATCACCACCGACCATAGACACCTGCAACACCAGCGGGATTGCAGATGCGTTGCCAACCTAGAGGCCTAAGATGGCATACCTCAAGTGCCAGTAATTTCACCGGCTGTCTTACTCTCCACGCCGAAACACAACAGTGCAAGCACTGCTGCTTCACGGCAGGATTAGCGAGCAAGATGGTGGTAGCAATCCGGGCGGACCTTGCACAAGGTCCTACCACCTGCAAACCTGCTGCTACTGCTGCAGCACAGCGGTTTAGACGTGATGAGGTAACAAACAAACAGACTTACAAACTTTCGCATTTATAATAGTTGGATTAGTGGGATGGTTTTTTTTAACTCTAACATCAGGCCTAGCCACCTTTTACGACACACGGTAAGAGATGGTTCGTCCTATTTTAAAACTGGGCACAGCACGTACAACACAGCACTCAGTACAATCAATACACAGTACTCGTGTTTAAACAGTAGCGTGTCCTTAAAGTGTCCATTTGTCTGTAATGCATCCAACAACACACAGAGCACACACCTAATTGCTGGAGATTTGTCTAAGGTGCGGCTCTGCTCTGAGGAGTGTTTGGAGTGGCAGGTTACTTGACGGGCAAGTTACTCGATCGCATGTGAAACTATCGAATCGGAAATGAAGGCGTCCGTGGAAAAACTAAAGTTTATATAGGTAACTCAAAAGATTACACATTGTTACGCCCGTAAGGTTCTGAGAGTGGCTACCGCTTACTGGAAGACGAAATATTAGTAGGCTTCCCGCACGGATGGACGAAAGATCACGGAAATCCATTGGCCGTGGGTATCAAAATATCGTTTCAGGCGGTACTTTGAAGTATACTATTTTTACTTTACTTCTGCCTTACCAACTTTTGTAGCTGAGAATCAAAGTAAAATAGTATAGTAAATCAAATCTAATATTATATGTATAGTGTGTATATATGGGTCAAATCTTGCAAGTTAAATTTGACCCACTTCAAGTGATCAGATTGATTTGAAATTTGGCATACTTATGTAAATTTGATGACAATACAATAATATGGTAGTAACATTCTGGTGGTCCAGCCAGGATCATCTCAGTAGGAGGGGAACTTATCAATGGTTAAATCGCATCGACTTGAAATTTGGTACGGAAAGTAGTTAAGATGAAAATGCAAGTACGAACAAAAAATACGTCAGCAAACTAACCTTGTAGGTATTAAAAAATAAATTCTTAACAAATACTTATTTTGCATATCAAATAGAAGTTCTAAGGTAAGTAACTTGCCCCACTACTTTCCTCAGTCTAAACTCTCCTCCAGCATACCTACGCGCGTGTATTATTTATATCCCATACGTTTAGTGACGTAGCGCAATCAGCCAGCTACGGTATGCAACAATTTGCTGAGTGTGGAGCATGCTGTATATGTCGGAATGAATTATACAGAGTGTTGAGTAATTTACAGCTCGTAGAATTACGTGGTACGGTATGATGTACCATACGTTAGAAGTTACTATTAAATTACAAGTCAAAGCTTTTAGTTACCTGAAGAAACTTGTTGTGGATGAATACTAATTTTGAGTCAAAATATCTTTATTTAATTTAGGTTATATAACAAACACAAACGTCAAAAAAAATCTACCACTGTTTCAGAAAAACGTCTGTTGCGAAGAATCCGGCAAGAAACCTTGAGAGGTATACTTTTAAACAGATCTTATCTATTTAGGTCCTCATCATCATCATATCAGCCATAGGACGCCCACTGTTGGATATATAAGCCCCCATAGACCTACAGTTGCTTCGGTTGGAAGCGGCCTGCATCCACCGTCACCCGCGACTCTAACATCATCATCATCATCATCATTCAACCATAGGACATCCACTGTTGAACATAGGCCTCCCCCATAGAACTCCAGTTGCCTGTACCGCCAGTACCGTGAACCCGCGGCTTTAACCAGGTCATCCGTCCATCTCGTTGGTGGACGTCCTACGCTGCCCTTGCCGATCCGCGGTCTCCACTCGAGAACCCTCGGCCCCAACGACCATCTGTTCTCCGTGCTATACGGCCTGCCCATTGCCATTTCAACGAGCTAATTCGCTTGGCTATGTCCGTGACTCTTGTTCTTCTATGTATCTCCTCAGTTCTTCGATCCAGTGGAGAAGAGATACCGCGACTCTAACAAATAACTATTATTTAAAATATCATGTTACAATTTACACCAATTGACTTAGTCCCAAATTAAGCAAAGCTTGTACTATGGGCAACATAAAAACATACTTATATAGATATAATACACATTAAACGCCCAAGACTCGAGAGCAAATACGCGTATTCTGCATACAAATATCTGCCCTGACGGGAAATGGTACCCTGGACCCCAAGCTCCACAGTCAGGTTCTCTAACTACTGAGCTATTCGGTCGTTCTCGCGTTAAATTAGGCTTAGGGCAATTCAAACAAATATTTGTTGCCCGATAAACGTTCATTGCCCTACGAAACATCAATAAATTTCAATTTACCAACAAATATCTAATTAACATTTTGTGGACATTAATCAGAAATTCGTGGGGCCAAAATAAATCGATTTGCATCCAAATAGGTTTTATGCCGATGAATCTTTCTACAGGAAGCTCACCGGTTTGCTATCTTAGAGATCTGGGAATACCAGCTATCTTTTTATGCGTTGTAGTGTCATAAATATTGTCAAGCAATTTTAAGTGAGTTCAAAAAAGGTGGTGGTTCTATTTTCGTCTCTATGATAATTTTTGTTATGTTGGTTGATACGACTTGGATTTGTTTTGTTCGTGTTAAAAGTAATCTGTGTGTTATTCGAGAGATCGGACTAGGTATCTAGATACTAAATTTTATTTTAATCCGTCCAACCGTGATTGCGTCAAAGAGGAACAAACACACACACACACACACAAACACGCACACACACATTTTGTGCTGTAGTCTCATAGTCGTAACGCAAAGCCATAAATGCCATATACATAAGTACTAGTTTTCTACTTATGCATTTTGCAATAAATTCTTGATTTAGTATAAACTACCAGATCGAGTTGCAAGCAACCTGTGGATGCAAGTGGCGAGTTGTCGTTCATTAAATGGCGTTCTATGGGAGGCCTTTGTTCAACAGAGGACATCTTTCAGCTGCTCGGAATTTAATTTCAACTATCACAGCTATGTTTTCAACCCGCGGGTAAATTATTTATTTATTTATCAAAAACACTTAATACATAATGTTACAATTTTCCGTCAGACTCCAAACTAGGCTGAGCCTGTAACTTGGTACGAGTAGTCTGCGAGTGTGAATACAGATTAACAATAGTTTAATTATGATTATGTTACCGCTACGTCTAAATTTATACAATGAATAAATTATGTTAAAACCTTCAACTAAATAGCTATTAGAATTTCAGAATGAATAATTAAAACACACTAAAATAAGTAAAAAATAAAATTAGAATGGATGGGGATTGTCTAGAAAGCAATTTGATTGCCTACATTTAATTTTTGCCTAGAGCTTAAAGTGACTACTGCATAGTGGCTCGAACACTCAAATCTACTAAAACACAAATAGACTTGTGCATATTTTTCCTACATAGCATAGTGACGTGAACCCAATTCGTCCAGACATCCAGGTAGAAAAATTATTTCCCATTTTTTATTGTTATTCTTTTCTATTCTCTTAATAATCTATTTTTTTTACTGAAGCTTTTTTTCACAATCGCGTTTTTTCCCAATTTTAATTAACACAAAAACTCAGTTAGGTTTAGGTTATGTTAAGTTTGTATCGGCCCGAAGGGCCAAAAGCTCACAGAAACATGGAGCTCCGAAATGTGTTCTAGGTTTTTTCGGTACTGGTCAATTTGTGTTTTAGTAGATTTGAGTGATCGGCCCATTATGCTGTAGTCACTTTATGCTCTAAGTAAAAATCAAATGTAGTCAAATTGTATTCTAAACAGTCCCAGACGAACCCATAAAAATATCAAATAAGTTTTACACTTACGCAAACGATTCCGATTTAACTTTATACTTGTCTCTCAAAAAAATATGGGTTTCGGAAATTCGAGCACAGTTAAATTCGGTTGTAAAAGTAAAACTAATTAAAAACATGAATCCAAGTTCGTTTTATCGCGATGTCTCATTTAACAGTTGATGCGGCTGGCATTAAGTATGTTGATTTTGAGGTCCACTAATCAGTGGACTAAGGTAGGTACCATTTTGATAGGAAACGCGAGAGCGGAAAGTATTAAGAAGAGGATCAAGGCTTATGTGTTTATGTGCGTAAGTATTATCATCATCATCATTATCCCAGCCTATACGCTCCACTGCAGGGCACAGGCCTCCTCTCAGAGTTAGAGAGCTCGGGGCGTGGTTTCCGCGCGGGCCCAGTGCGAATGAGAACAACACAAACCATTAAATTACTTTCTTTCTTTCTTCCTCCTCTCTTTCTTTTTTCTCTCTCTTTCTAACTGGTTATTGTACAAAAGGAAAGAAACAAATACAATTGAGAAACTTGCATACACGAACAAAGGCTGTGTACTAAGCTAAAGTAATAAGACACAAAGTAAAATTGTAAAGTGATTATTAAAATCAATTTAATTAAGTAAGTTATATTTTTATTGTAAAATTATATTGTTTTAAATTGATTCAGGCGGTACTCTACGCAGGTCTACATTGGCGAACTACAATGTTTTTAGCTAGTTTCTCTGCCAACAAGCAAGGAAAGCGAAGTAAAAATATTATAGTACTAAAACACTAAACCAGTACTTGTTCTTAATGTAAAATAAATACAAACTAACAAATAAGTTTAGTATGTTTCAATGTTTCTAATCCTTATTACATTTTCAATTCACCAATGAAATGTACGATGGCGAGACATAAAAAGCGACTTTTACAAGCGTAAATGACGCTTTTAAAATCGCTATTTCTTACCCAACAAACCGGCCCGCTTATAAGCTGGACTCGTAAAATCTCGCATACATTATCACCCGCTTTCCAATTACTTTTAATTAGTTTGACCATTTTTATTGTCCTTTATACGAAGAAACATTAGTGGGTCAGAATTAACAAAAAGAGAGTCTAATTAAACCATTTTAAGCGGCTAAAGTATTATTATGAGAATTCTGTTCTCAGAAAATTATTACATATTTTCGTATCGTATTTTGTTTTTGAGGTTCTTACTGTTGGAAACAATTTTTTTTTATTACTTATTAGCTTTTGCCCGTGGCTTTCGCTCGCCTTTAATTTGGGGTAACGTACCTACATAGATTTACTGTCTGCAATATATTTTTTTGTGTTAGATTGATTTATCTGAGGATTGAATATACAGATACAAACAGACGTTCTTTTAGACTCAAACTCAACTTTATCATAGTTCATATACGTTAACCTAAACCAGCGGTAGGCAACCCGCGGCTCGTGACTGTTTTATCAATACAAGTCATATACTTAATTAAATATGAGAAGATAATTTGAGAACAGTTACATTTTGAAGTTCTTGAGTAAATTTTTACTAAAATGATTTCGAATTTTTAATATCACAAATATGTACTTATTATTAAAATCCATAGTTATATTATAAATACGAAAGTGTGTGTGTTTTCATGTTTGTGCGTTTGTATGTTTGCCCGTCTTTCACGTCGAAACGAATCGACGGATCGACGTGATTTTTGGCATAGAGATAGTTTATGGGCCCGAAAGTGACATAGGCTACTTTTTATCCCGAAAAAATGCAGAGTTCCCGAGGGAACCGATTACTCCGCGGGCGAAGCTGCGGGCAAAAGCTGCGCCCTTATTTAAATTTGTCACTATGTGACCCCTGCCTGCGAAAAAGTTGCCGACCGCTGATATAAACTTTGAACCACGGTTTCACCCTTTCCGGGGGGAATTTTAGAAAATGTTAAAATTTTGTTTTTTTTTTATTGCTTAATTTATATAACATTTCAAGTCAACCCGACCACTGAAAGTGGGTCAAAATAAATTTACAAGATTTCAACCCAACAACAACAGCCCTGCCTGCCAGCTTGTTGGGTCCATCTAATTTAATCTACATGCCTTTGCTTGACATTTGTTGAACACTTAATTAAGATATTTAGATATTAATTAGTTACTGATCATATCGGATGATGGATAGTGATTGTGACCTCTTGAATATTTAATGACGCGTATTTTATCTATTGCTTTACACATATTTGAATACGGCAAGTCTGCAGGTGCTAATGTCAAGTCTATATATTTTTAGGAGATTTTATTTATCTTCACCTTGATAGTTTATTATATTTGCGATAAAGTTGCAAGTCCACTTTTCACCTCTTGCAGTATTCGGCTTGAGTTATTATTTATTTATAATTTCACAAAACTATGAATGTCATGTCAAGTGAAGTCACTTGTCAAGTTCAGCGGGGCTACTACGAAATTCGAAGTTCGTGTCGTACCGTCCCTCTCGCTTTATAAGTGTCAGAGGGACCGCACGACACGAACTTCGGGTTTCGAGTTTCGTAGTAACCCTGCAGAGAACGGAAAGTAAAGTCCATCTGTTTGCCAGCTATGATGCTACACACAAAAAGACATTAGCGTGGAACTTATAACACCCCTCTTTCTATATCGGAGGTAATGAACCATATGTAGGCTATAACAGTTGTCATCGTTCAGTTCTAAATATGTTTTCAGTAAGATTAATATAAATTATTTCTATCAAAAGCCGTAAGAAAAACTATGCTTAATGACAAATGACTTGCGATCTTATCATATACAGTAGATCATTTTTGGTCCTTTAAAGTGTATATAACTACATATATACATAAAACCACCAAAACTTCTTTTCTCTTTTAGTAAAAACACTTCAAAATATTTCATTTTAAGTTTTGACATAGCTGAAGTCAAGTACGAGTCGGGATCAAACAAAGGGTTTCGCACTTAGAACCTTGGAGCAGCCATTTTTGATATTAAAGAATAATTTATTATACAAGGAGTCTGATGATGATGATGTCGAAGGAGTCAATTAAATAAGAATTAAAAAA
>NC_133500.1:6428199-6430842 GCF_025370935.1 Choristoneura fumiferana
AATTGCATCTTTTTTTTAATTAACAGTAGAAGAACCAGAGTGGATTGATATATCACCAATACCGCCGCTGTCTATCTTGGTACCATCTGCAATAGTAACCTTTGTACTAGATTCTGGTGATCTTAAATTTTCGAACCATCCAATCTCGATGTCATATGCCGGTCGCTCCTGAGTCTATAGTCCAGTAGTCTCACAGGCATTAGCACTGGTACCAAGAGCTACCACTGAAGCCGCTTCCTGTGCTTCTTCTTTATCTTTCTTAAAGGACAATCTGGGCGCTTATGACCAGGTTCGTTACAATCATAGCAAACAATAGGTTTCTTAACCTTTTTGGGCTTGACATCTCGCGAACGTAGAGCAGAATCAAGTTTGGTCGAATCTTCGCTTTTCGACACTTCGTGAGAAGTTTAGACTTAACTAACTCTGTAGTCACGTTCTGGTTGCTATTCTCAAGTGCCATAATCAGGGATCAAAACTGAATGTAAGCCTCCGAGTAAAATAGCAGCAACAGACGAATCTTCAATAGTTTCCCTATGTCAGATAAATCATGCACAGTTGTCATCACTGCATTGATATACGACTCTATATTAGGGAAATCTGACAAGCAAAGTCTATAAAGTCTTCGTTCTAAATAAAGGCGACGACCCATACCTTTATCCTCGTATGCATTCTGTAATGCAGTCCAGGCTTCCGACGCTGTTTTAGAACTTCTTCTTGCGTTATAGCCGAGCCTTCAAGTGTGAGGCATATCTTCGTCAAGGCCTTTTTATCAATTTTTGACATAGTATCTGCAAAATATTATGGCCTTCAGGATACCCTTCTATAGCTTCCCACAAATCCTCATGCATCAAATAGTTCGCATTTTGAATTTCCAAGAATATATCCGTCTCTATTAGTTAGACAAAAGTTGGGCAGTGAGGAAGAAGAACTAGAACCTCTTACCCCATTGGTATCTCCTCGACTATGAGCCATTGTATCCTCAGATCAGCTGTCACAATATCGAAAAATCGAACTGATATTTTTCACTTTTCGATAAAATCACTTCACAAATAACAATAAAACATTAATTCATAATTGAAATAGTTTTTCTTCAACAAAGCTTCGTGCTGATAACGTTTTTGTAGTAAATTGTTAAAGAAACGACATGCTTTGATTGGAATTTGTATTGAAGTAAAGTATAACAATTATGTCAGTCAAGTTTAAATATAAGGAATAGAAATTTGATTACAAAAGCTTATAAAAATAGCCAGTACCTATGTACACAATAGAGTACTATTTTAACAATGCACCCTCCTGCTAGCGTTCATGGTTTCCATGGCAAAGCTAAGGAAATCTAGGGAAGTTTTTTAGGTCGTCGACATAAAAGATCATAGTGTACTTTTCTTTGCTCTGTTTCTTTTGCCGCTTTAGTGGGAATCGCGATCTGTGACACAGCTGCACCCTTGTCAACATTTATTATTCCTTAAATCTTATACCACATATTTATTAAAAAAAACTGTATACTTATTTGTCAATGAATGTCGACGCTACACTTTAAACCTGAGAGCTGAGGCAGACCAAGAAAGAGATGGCTCTTGACATGGACAAGTGGCAGAAAGAAGGGAATCCTTTGCTAAACAGTGGGACTCTTAATACTATACAAAAAGAAGTAAAATACTATCAGCAAAGCAGCGTATAATAAAAATAATGTTTAACTAAAGCTTATTTAATCCTGAGCCTGTCTTTTGCATTGACAAGTCTTAACTGTACACCGTCAATCAACATATTCTTCATTAACTTCCTTGTGCTCTTAAAAGTCAAGACCTTGTTTTTTTTTATATGACCTGTGCACATAACGTATCTGTAATTAAAATTCGATACTTAGAAAAAATAATAATATGTTACAGTTTATAAGTACCTATTATAAATTCGAAAGTATGTCGCCGTGTCTGTTCATGTCTGCTCTATATTTCTTTATCAAAATAATACAAAAATAAAGCTTGATTTTTTTACTTATTTTTCATCATGTTTATACTAGTAGAAATATCTTCTACGCTGAAAGTGATTTGCTTAAACTTAAATCGCTCTCCTAAACACTTTTTGAGTTGTATTAGTTTTCACAAGAGGCACAAGAAGACGACGTTGCAGTTTTTATTTATTCTAAAATATTTAATAAATTCCCGATATTTCAATTTAACTGCCAGATCTAATAGCACATGCGAAGAAGAGTAAAATAATAGCACAGTAGGACTATATTTAATATAATGCTTTCGCACACTTTTGTCACACAGATTTTCCAGGTAGGTGCGTATGTAAATGGGTACGACTTATACGTCTACACTCTACTACCATGCCGCTGTCACTTTGTACTTGATTTTTTACATAAAATTGATATAAAGCACCGATTGACATGGTACAATCAAGTGCACAAATCACCACCACCATCAAACCTCTCAAAATACGTTACCATTGCACTTTCTTGTTAGGTACGTTGGAATTTGAATTCTGTGGTACGTATTTATGGGGTGTTCGAGAAGTTCATATTTTTACACTCGACTGTACTCTGCCTTACTTTCCATACTTTACTGCTTTGATTTGGTACCTACCCATTAGATTAGACACTCCTACAATTTTCAACCCAAAACTTCATTAGACTATAAGTAT
>NC_133500.1:6430942-6446226 GCF_025370935.1 Choristoneura fumiferana
AATATATGCACAACAAAGCGTGCATATAGACTTTATTTTAAGGGGGTAAGACGAGTCAGATATTAATGCAGATGACTGTACATACAGTAACTTAATCACTTTGATTCTTTTCCCAATATGTATGTACAGTCGAAGACATAATTATCTATACACCGATAGCGTCAAATATATGTATACATCGACCTTATAGCTAGTGGCATAAAGGTGTATATATATTTTTGACGTTTTAGTAAAGTATACATATCCTTGACTGTATATGGCTCTACATTGTAACTTTTCTCCGCGCTATACAAATACTTGTACAGTTTATCAATACAGAAATGAATATCAATACTTTTTACGTGGAAATGTAGTGGACAGAGTCCTTTTAACTTAAATAATTAGTCATACTGATATGACAATTGACTTAACACGAAATACAGTCTGCTATGGCTGTGACCAAGTTTAACAACTCTTAAATATGTTTAGTTTCAGTAACAGCTCCACCAGTTAGTATAGGGAAGAAAGAGACAACATTGGAAGTTAAACCACCACTATTAAGTCAACCACCGACACAACAAATGCCTATCACCGTGAAGAAAACCACTGCACCCCAAGTTGTCAGGACTCTATTTACCGAAGGTAAGTTCAAAGGGACGAGCTACCAAGAAAACGACTCTATAAAATTGCCTTATGTACGTGGGCGAGGGGAGGTCTATGTCCAACAGTGGACGTCCTACCGCTGATATGGTGATGATGATGATGATGATGAAATGCGCCTATGCTAGCCTGCTTGTGCAATTTCGCATTTTACTCTTGCTACAAGCATACAATTTTCAATTCTGATTCCAAGCAATTAGGTAATTAGTAGAATATACCGGCCCGGGCCGACTATACATAGATTTGCCCGACTAGCCGACTCATCGCCGCTGAGGTGACCGACTATTCGAGAACGCCGATCTTTGATTTCGGCAAGTGCGGATGTATTCGGTAACGTTCGTTAACCATTCGTAATGCATTCGTATTTTGAAAAATTTGTTTTGTTTACGAGTTAGTGCTTTACTTGGTGCTATACTGGTCGACTGGTCTCAAATTATACCAAAAAAAAAACAAGACAATACTGTGAAATTATCTAACTGTAGCATTAGGAATCTTTATCATGTGTTAAAAGAAAGCTTTTTTGGTTATACAAATTCTAAGAATCAACAACGCACCAGCTCGAATGTGCTCAAACCGACCGACGAACCGGTGACTAAATTCTCTGTTCACTACACGTCGGTTAACAGGCAACACTCCCAATGAATTTAGAACATCACTAGTTTATATTCAGACCGTGATGTGAGAGGTCGCAATCCTTCATGATCCTATAAAATCCTTTTCAGAGCCAAAACCGGAACCGGCCAAGCAAGTCCAGGCTCCAGTTATACCTAAACAGCCGCTCACGTTCGCCACGCCAACCGCCGCCCCAGTCAACACTCGCAGTGTACTCAAAGACTTGCTTCAGAACAAACAAGTCACTATTGAGACGAAGAAAGATGACAATGAAAACACTTTTATGGGGCAGAAAATTTGTTCGCCTTCTTCTGCCTTCAATTGTATGTATATATGACTGATTATTGATGAGCACGTATCTGAATACCGAAAATTGAAATGTCGATAATTAAAATATCGAATTTTGACCGTCGATATAACCATCGAATCAAACCTCACCTTAACTACTTTCGATATTTTGACCGTCGACTTTTTAACTTTAGATATATTAATTTTCGATATTCAGATACGTCCCCTTATTGATTTAACTGTAAAAAAAATGCTAACTGATGAAACTTGGGACCAATTATTAACAAATTTTATATGTCCTTCAGTAATTGTTTGAAATTGTATACCTTGTTTGTACACAATATACACATACATGATAAATTTGACTTCTTCACACGACATTTTTTTTCCAGTTTCTTCAGTTATTGTTGCTACACCAACCTCATTCACTTCAAAACCTATATCGGAACTAAACAACATGTTCACTAAATTTGCACCGCAAGCTTTCGTGCCAGAGTCAAAATCCAGTGAAACTGGTGAAACCAATTCACTTCCACTGAAAGTTGATGCTAAAAAAGAAGAAAAACCTATGTCTAATCTATTTGCAATGAGAACTTCTACGCCTCTACAAGCAACTCAAAATGTACCTGACGTTTTAGGAGGCAATTCAAAAACGTTTACATTTAAAAGAGTAGAACCAAAAGCAGAACCAAAACTCGAACCGAAACCTGACAAGGTAATCGAGAAATCTAAAGAAAATGTACCCGAAAAGGCTAGCGGGAACGTGATACTTTCTATTCCGAAAGTAACCAAAGAGGAAAAGAATGAAAATGAGACTAAACCGTTGAGTACACAAAATACAAATAAGCAGCTATTTGGCTCTAACACTCAACCAACTGCAAGCTCTCCCACTCCCAGTGATTTTACATCAGGTATGTCATACATGTACAATCATAGTTTCAATGCAATTTTCTATGTGATGATTAAAGCTATTTTAATGCCACTTTAGATGAAGTTCCGAAGCCCATTGCGATTAAATCGGAAATCAAAACTGAAGCATTTAAAGTCGTGCCTAAGTCGGAAACAGCTCAAGCATCCTCATCTTCAATATTTGCAACTGCAAGTGCTACTATAACTGGTAAGACTAATAACAATAACAGGCAACGTCATTTAATTTTTTTACTACTTTTCTATTTTTTAACATTTTTTCTTCAATTTCAGTGCCTAAACCACAATCTATCTTCGGTTCAAGTGCAGTTTCTTCTTCAACACCTGCAGTTGTTTCTCAAACAGTCACAATTGCAAAACCTCAGCCAACTTCATCAGCATCATCTATATTTGCAACAGCAGTCGCATCTTCTCCCTTATCATCTCCAACTAAAACGGAACCTGCAATATTTTCTGCAGCGGCTACTACAACTACAGTTTCATCTCCGACTAAAACTGAATCAACTTCAATCTTCGCCACAGCGTCTACAACCCCATCAAGCGTGTTTGGGTCATCGACTTCTATATTTGGTACAACAACGACTACACAAAGTTCTGTCTTCGCTACAACGTCAGCTACTGAAGCAAAACCAACTGAAAGTGTATTCAGTTCGACAGCATCGACTGCTTCATCCATTTTTGGGTCGACAGCAAAATCAGTGTTTGGTACATCAGCTTTTGCTACCACAACCACTACAACTGCTGCTCCAGTTTTTGCTGCTCCTACTTCCACTCCCTCTTCCGATATTGACAGTACACCATCATCTACCCCTACTGCTTTCGCAACTGTTACTTCGACTACTCAGAGCGGATTTGGTTCAACAATAACAACTACACCATCAGTATTTGGCACTCCGGCTAGCAGTCCTTCTATTTTCGGGGCACCGACATCCACGACACAGCCATCTGTATTTGGCGGCACTCAAACTTCCGTATTTGGGAGCCCTCAGACATCTCAAGCGTCTATTTTCGGAACTCCTGCTACGACTCAAGCGTCTGTGTTTGGAACTCCTGCTACAACACAAACATCTGTGTTTGGGACTCCGACAACTCAAGCTTCTGTTTTTGGAAGTCCAGCGACTACGCAAACGTCTGTTTTCGGAACCCCAACAACGCAAACCTCCATGTTCGGTACTCCGACAACTCAGGCGTCCGTGTTTGGAACGCCTACGTCAACGAATCAAACACCTGTATTCGGTGCTAGTCAACCGTCTGTTTTTGGCGCAGCGGCAACACAATCGTCTGTTTTTGGTACTCCGACACAGACTAACCAGGCATCTGTTTTTGGGACTCCTACACAAACTACCCAAGCGTCGGTGTTTGGGACGCCGCCGGCCACTCAGGCGTCCGTATTCGGATCATCTGCTCAGATTACACAAGCTTCTGTGTTTGGAAGTCCCGCTCAAACGTCTGTCTTTGGAGCACCTGCTACCACAGCAAGCGGTTCGCTGTTTGGCGGCGGGGAATCTCTGTTCGCTTCGGTTAACATTTCTACCACCAGTGCACCTTCCCAAAGCAGCGAGAGCATATTCGGAGGAGGGTGAGACAATATTTATTTTCTATTTTAAGTATTAAAATCACTTTTTTTTTCGTCAACAAAAAAATGTGCAAGTAAACGCGAGTTGAAATGATTGCTAGTGCAATAGTTTTAGTAAGTATATGTTATTAGCTTACTCAGTTGCTTTTTGCTTGTAGGTCGTCTGGAACATCAGTATTCGGCAATAGCAATACCAATGTATTCGGCAGTAAAGCTACTTTCGGTCAACCGAACACACAGGCTTCGGCTATTTTTGGCGGATCGTCAACTTTCGGCCAAACTTCGGCTGCGCCTGCTACCAACTTCTGGGGCAGTAATAATAATAGCGGAGGAGGCTTTGGATCTACTGGATTTGGTGAGTAATCTAATACCTTTAAACGAGCAATTCTTGTATATATTTATATATATAAACGGCTCCAACGATTTCGATGAAATTTGGTATGTAGGGGTTTTCAGGGATAAGAAATCGATTTAGCTTGGTCTTATATCTGGGAAAACGCTTGTTATCGAGTTTTAGCACGAGCGAAGCTTGTCGACCAGGTACCAATGATAATATGTATAGGTATTAACAGTAACCAAGTGAAGTCAGAAAAATATTCCTGTACAATGAACTATAAACAATTATTTTGCTCACCCGCGGCCTTACGATAACCACGTCCATGCAACAAATGTGTGTTCATGAAGCTCCTCCACCTCCACACTACACTGACGCGTTTGAACTCAATCAGAGTCCACCCCCAAAGCTACACATTCACTAGGTATGCTACCAGATGTTAAACTAACATCTATGAGTTAGGAGTTTGAAATTATTTAATCAATTAATTAACAGTTTGAAACCTATCGTCAACCGAGAAAGGTTGACATTACTTAGTTAGACGTTTGTCCAAATTTAGTATGTGTAGTTACATGGTAACGCGAAAATACGAATGTTTTCCCACAGGCCAGCAAGCGACCACGCAAGCGTCGTCAGTATTCGGCACCGGCAGCTTCAGTGCGCCCTCCGCGCCCGGACAAGCCTTCGGCGCCGGCGACAGCAAACCTTTCGGCTCGCCGACGCAGCAAACTGGTACAGACTTTATTTATACGGCTTTTCTTCTTAGAGCATCCCACGTCAAACTAAGGCAAGCTATACTCAACTTGCGGCCCTCCAAACTTCTATGGACGATCCACACGTCGCTTGTAAAATTTTATTAGGCACGTAATTTTTTTATTATGGTTCTGACCATTAGAGAACCATTTTGCCAGTTTCGAGTGTATCTTGCCGTTGTTCGGTAAAAGAATCTAGAAAATTTATTATAAAAGGTGTAGTGGATGAAAAGTGACAGGGCAAATGGGCATTTTCAGAATGAAGTGTAACCTGTACTTTTTTAAACCTAACAAATTTTGGGTTATTTCTACTCAGAACCACGAGCACTGTCGATTTAAGCAATAAAAAAAAGTGTCCCACTTTTAATTGACAGTTTTGTGACGCAGTTAACCATACATGTTGTATGGACCGTCACAAAACTGACTAATAAATCTTATATGGATTATTAAGGATAATTAAGGCAAAACGGGTACATTTTTTTCTGGAAACCCCCAAATAAAAACATGATATTGACTATTTCAATTTTAAAGTAGTTGACTATCATTGCTGCAGTAGAAAGTAAGCTGAGACTGCTCTAGTTATACTATACTATAGGTGCAGGAGTTTGCAGGTGGTAGGACCTTGAGCAAGGTCCGCCCGGATTGCTACCACCATCTTGCTCGCTAATCCTGCCGTGAAGCAGCAGTGCTTGCACTGTTGTGTTTCGGCGTGGAGAGTAAGACAGCTGGTGAAATTACTGGCACTTGAGGTATCCCATCTTAGGCCTCTTGGTTGGCAATGCATCTGCAATACCCCAGGGTAGATGCTTATGGGCGGTGGTGATCTATTATATTACCCACTTGCTCGTTTGCCATCCAGCAGAATAAAAAAAAATGTACCTACGTAAGCCACGTAAGGTGGGAATGATTATTTTTCTAGTTTAGCTGTCATGACCTGTCTATTATTGTAAACATTATCTAAAATGTATACAATGCATGGTACCTAATGTAAACGGCGTGATCGCAGATCAGCGGATCACGTTCCGATGACCTAATAATCACAACACCAAAGATTAAGAAAGAACACACCTATCAGTAATGAAAGCTATCATTCTTTTACAACGGGTTATCATATATTAGTATATTGTTGTAGAGGCTCGAAAGTAAGCAATAGATGAACGAGTAAGTTTGAAGGCCGACCCGAACATGACATGAAATTCTGAAATGGGGAATGTCTGAAAATTTTTGAAACGCTTGAAACTTTTTATATCAATAGGAATAACCTTTCTAATTAACAGAAAAAAATATCAGATTTTTAAGTAGCATCAATTAATTAAAAAAATTAAAGAGTTTTTTTTACCGCCAAATTAGGACAGTCCGGTCGATTACGGGTTGTTCCATAGTTCAGAATAAAAAACGGCGGAAAATGCTATATCAAGCTGATATATTTATTGCTCTTACTATGTGGCAGGTGGGTTCGGCAGCGGATTTGGAGCTAAAGCAACCTTCGGTCAGCCCGCTAGGTAAGTAACTACAACTACTAAACAGTATTGATGATGTTCTCTGCGACATATCCGTCAATGGCGAACCCTCATATGCTATTACATGAGTGTCGTCGAAATACTAAGTACTGAGCTAGCGTACTCGTATAACTTGGGAGTAAGTACGACCAACAGATGTGACATTTAGGACCTACACTAGCTGGCGCGGGTGCACGGAGCGAGCGCACACATGCAAGAATACTAACTATTACTACCTAAAGAAACGACATTCACCTCCTCCGGCCAAAACATCGTCGCCTGCGACGAGGCAGTCAACGAGGAAGTCATACCGCGCTTGCGTCACACGGTTGTCAGTATTCAATCACTGCGTGCGCGTGTTGTAAATTTGTCTCTAATATTAAATTATACTTTGTTAGATGCGAAACTTGTGAAAGTAATTGCTCCGAGAATAAAAATGCTTCGCTATTGTTCGGTATCACATATTTTTTCAGTAATTTGTTTAATATAAGTTCTTATCTGATTGAATGAGGTATTTACACTCATTCAACAAATAAGAAAAACGTAACCACCTTCAGTGACGTCATACTTATAAAAACCCATCTCATCATTATTATAGCTACAAAATTGAGTGACGGCAAGCGAGAGGCGCGGCGGCGGCGAGCGACGGTCCTACATAGTTTACGCACACATTTGGCGCGTGTACAGACATTATGTTGTTTTATGTAGTAGTAGCAGGCTATCTCGCGCGGGCGGTTGTATGGACTGTCACGGGCCTGACGGTAGTGCGGGTACAAGTAAAATCCGCCGCACGCGACGAGTGCAGTTAGGGGTGCGGGTGCTCATACTATCTTTCAATAGGCTTCTACCCGTTTCGTGCAAACCGCTTCAGCTAGCGTAGGCCCTTTAATTTAATTTTTGTTTCTTCTTGCGGCATTATTTTCAACTACAAAGTCACTAATAAGCAATAGTGACTTTCCTAGGCTTCGCTTGCGTAAACCATTAGGTCTTTGAATGATTTAAGGACTGTTTCACCACTTGTCGACTAACTTGAAGTGTCAGATAAAAGTAATGCCATCTTTGTTTATTCGGACAAAACAAACAGACGGCATCACTAATATCCGTCACTTGAAGTTAATCCCTTAATCTAAATCCGTGCAGGCGTGAAAGAGTAACAATGACATACACTGTTTGCAAATATTTGCATTTTTATTGGTTCGCGAATATTAACGAGTTGTTCCTTTAGTTTCGGCTCACCCACGAGCTCTGGTTTCGGCGCTTCGGCCTTCGGCGGTTTCAACAAGAGCCCGGGAGGTTTCGGCACGTCAGCCACATTCGGCGGGGCGGCGTTCGGCGGTTCGGGCTTTGGCGGCGGTTCGCCGGGTTCCGTATTTGGAGGCGCCGCATCACAACCAAGTAATAGTTTATACGGTTTTACTTACTAGAAAATAATAAAAAGGAAGTGTTTCTCATTAATAAGTAATTTATTGCTGAAAGTAAGACAGCCGGAATAATTATTACATACTAGCTTTTTTGCATCGATATCCCTCAGGAACTCTAAAAATTTCCGGGAAAAAACTATCCTATGTTCTTCCCAGTTTTCGAACTATTTTTATACAAAATTTCATCTAATTCAGTTAAGTGGTTTATGGGTGAACTTTCGCATTTATAATATTAGTAAGGATTAGACGACCAGATAGCCTAGTGGTTAGAAAAACTGGCTACGAAGTCTTAGGTTCCGGGTTCGGTCGATATTTGTACAAAAAAAAGGAATGTTTGTTCGCCTATTTTGAATGTTCAACATGTATTTAAGTAACCGAAACTCTAGATTATCGCCCAATTTACGTTCGTCCACTAAATTAATGTCACCTGCAGGTTTCGGCTCTCCGACACAATCCAACGCTACGTTCGAGAGCCTAGCCACTCAGAACACACTGACATTCGGCAACTTGGCGCAACAGTCGCCTCAGCAAGCCCAGCCTGCGCCAAGCTTTAACACGTAAGTATTAAAAAGTTAGAAATTTAGGAAAAAAAAAAGAATTATCACTTTTCATGATCGTAAAGTTCGTATTTATGCTGGATCTAAGCGACAAAATGGCTAGTATATAAAGAAAAATATTCGTCTTAGACCAAGGCAATCAGGTATCAACATCCACAAACAAAAAAGTTTCTACATATTTTTTTTATAATTTTTAATTTATATAGGTCTCCATTTAAGCTTGGAAAATCCTGTCAGGTGGGGCAAATATAGTCTTAGTAAAAAAATATACTATAAATACCTTGCAGACTAACATAAATATTTATAATCAAAAATATTTAAACTAATTTGGTGACAAAGCGGCAACGGTATAAAACCTAGCCCTAAACCTGTCCTAGACTTTGAAATAAACTACCGTAAACGCAGATATATTTATTAAATTAAGTACATAGATCCGATCACTCATCTATTATGTATTAGCAGATTAGCAGTAGGTATGCCAGTGATAGTGGTGAAGTATAAGGTGCATGAAAAGAAGTGTTTGTTTCTTGACGTTGGCGTCACAAGCCATAAAACTGTATAAAAAATACTCTTAATTCTGAATGTGAAAAACTCAATATTTTCCTGTTTTGGAAAAATAAATGGAACACAGCCATGTCCACTAACATAGATACCTAGTAAACGTGTGTACCTACACACAGGTGTACAATAGCATGAAATGTATCTTTCTGACTTTTACTCTTTTATCATGCTAACGGTATTCCGGATTCCCCCCCATTCTGATTGCGTACGACAACTTATATCCTGCTCACACCGGTGTCCGTACTGTCTAACACGCGGGCACTCGCAACCACAGTAACCATCTTTTTCTACCGACATCCTATATCGTGTAACAAGTGGTGAAAGCGATTATGATTCAGAGTCCGTTAGACAATAAAGCCTTGGGTCTTAGGTCACTAAGCAACAGCTACCCAGTACAGAATAATCATTTTTTCTTACCAGGTCACCATCATTTACCGGTTGGCGCGGCTGATGACAACGTCAGAAGGAGCTTACAGTTCGCATAAGACATCATCATCATTGACTTGACAGTTGAACTGTAAATTTGTTGTCATTAACCCTTTCTCAGGCATATTGTGTATACAAACCACAATGGCAAAATTGTCCTCCACTGGACAGAGCCATATTTTTTTAAAGAAACAACAACAAAAACAACCACAAATACATAACCTCGCTTTTTTGTAGTAAAATTGTTAAAGAAACGACATGCTTTGATTGGAATTTGTATGAAGTAAAGTATAAACAATTATGTCAGTCAAGTTTTAAATATAAGGAAATAGAAATTGATTACAAAACTTTATAAAAATAGCCAGTACCTATTACAACAATAGAGTACTATTTTAAACCCGCCCATAATCAAAATTCTCTGTACATAACTTGCTCATAACAGAATACTTTAAATGTAACATCAAAACCAAACAGTAGATAAAACCAACGAACTATAAACATAAATTCAAAATATAGGTATCAACTAGGTAAATTAATTAAACCTAACCCTTGAATACATCTTTGATGTGCAGTTTTACCCAGACATTTGGTGAGCACATCAGCAGACATATTGCTCGAACTAATGAATTTGTTTTATATATATTATCTGACACCTTTTCCCGAATAAAATGAAATTTCGTGTCAATGTGCTTGGTCCTACCATGGTTTACGGATTATATGCAAGTTTGTGCACTCTGACTATCGCTGTATAAAGTGATAGTAGGATATTGATCATTATTGCTACATACCTGAGCAATGAATCTCGCAAATATGTAGCCTCTTTGCTGCTTCTGTAAGTCCATATATTCGGCTTCAGTTGACGACAACGCCACTGTAGGCTGTTTCTTTGACGCCATGACACCGGGCCATCTGCAAGTTTGAAACAGTAACCGGTATAAGAGCGCCGATCACTGGTACAATTTGCCCAGTCAGCATCCGTATACCCATAAGAGGTATTCCAGTTTTCCTATAGATTATAGAATAATCTATAGTGCGCTTTAAATATTGAAGCACCCGTTTTGCCGCTAGCCAATGAATTTTGCCACATTTAGTATTAAATTGGCTCAAATAACTGGCAGCAAACGCAATATCTGGCCGTGTATTCACAGCAAGATACATAAGACAGCCAATTATCTGCTGATAATCATAAGTTGACTCCTTACCTTCAGAATCAGCAGCTAGCTTGCTATTAGCTAATGGCGTGTCAAATTCCTTTGCATTCTGTAATGCGTACTTCTTCAGTAGCGAAGTAATGTACGACTTTTGATTTATAGTAACTTTCCATCATTACAAACAATATTTATTCCTAATAATATTTCAACGGCCTAAGTCTTTGAGTGAAAAGTATTTTTGTAAATCACTTTTGACTTTGACATACGAAGTGTCGTTCTTGTAAAATATAATTAGGTCATCAACAAATATGGCCAGTAATATTATTTCAGAACCAATGAGTTTCTTATATACACATGGTTCAGTAGGCAGCCTATTAAAACCTATTTTAGACAAGGTTTCGTTAAGTTTAATGTTCCACGCACGAGGGGCTTGCTTTAGCCCATATAAGGACTTTTGCAGGAGACATACCTTATCTTCATGGCCCTTCTTCACAAAACCTTGAGGCTGGTCCATGTAGACCTCCTCTTCTAGGTCGCCATTCAAAAAGGCAGTGTCGACATCCAAGTGATGCATTTTAAGGTCCATTTCGGCGGCTAAGGCAAATAAAGTACGCAGAGATGAATGTCTGATCACCGCGAAAAAGTCTCGTGGTAATCTACTCCGCGACTTGATTAAAGCCTTTTATTACTAGTCTAGCTTTATACCTAGTGATATTACCGTGTGTATCTGTCTTCAACTTGTACACCCATTTGCAGGGAATTATTTACGATCAGGCCTGTCCCCAGCTTCCATGTATTCATTTTTATTAGCGAATCATACTCATCTTGCATGGCTGACTTCCATTTATCCGCGTCATCGTCTCGCATGGCTTGAGAGTACGTTTGAGGTTCTCTGTCCTCAGCTAATGTGTGATAGGAAAATAATCTGGAGGTTTTCTATCTCTAGTTGGATATCTCCGATCTTCTACCACAGGACAGTCCTCCAATACCTCAGTCTCAGGTGGACATGACGTTTCAGGAAGTGGATCAGCAGAAGCATCATAAATTCTTCCTGTAACATATCATTTGCCTCATGAATAGTACTAGGAGAGGCATTCGACTCTCTAGATACATTTCCTCGCATACAGGAGCAGGGGACTCTACCAACCTATCTTCTCGTTCTTGTACCGGTCTCATATTGTCTAACAGTATGACAGGACAGATACTGGAACGTTTTTGGACGTACTTGGCTCTTCATTCAATTTATTGTTCTTCAAACTTGTGAAGCAACCTTCGAAGAATGTAACGTCACGTGACTTAGTAAACCTCTTGGATATTGAGGGTCTCTGAATATGTAACTATTTGGATCATCTGAATATCCAACAAAGATACATTCAATCGCTTTCATATCAAATTTCTTCCGTTGACAATCAGGTACATGAATCAAAGCTCGACACCCGAAAACCCTAAGGTTACTTAGATTCGGTTTACGGTCATACAATTTCTCAAAAGGAGTTAAGTTGTTAAGCGCGCGATGGGGGACCTATTCTTTAAATACACCGAATTTGTACCGCGTCTTCCAATACGCTTTGGAGAGAGAACACTGTGCCAACATAGAACGAGCTTTCTCGATTACTGAGCGTATAGTTCGTTCTGCTAATCCATTTTGTTGCGGACTGTACTTCACTGTCGTTTGGTGCACAATACCATTAGTACGAAAATGATCTGACAGTTCTTTGTTGACATATTCACCTCCATTGTCCGTCCTAACAGCTTTTATTTGAGCTCCAGTTTGCCGTTCCACTAATTTTTGGAAATGGCAAAACTTTTCTTTCACTTCTGTCTTCGAAGAAATAAAATATATAAAAATAAAGCGTGTATAATCATCTACAAATAATAAGGCATACTTGTTACCTTGTAGAGAGGTTTCTGACATCGGTCCACAGATGTCGCTATGTATCAACTCAAGCAAAGACGTAGCTGGTTTATAGGCTATTTTCTTAACGGTTTGCGAGCTTGCTTACCTTCGATACAGGCTACGCAACTCTCTTTGTCAATTTCTGTAAACTCTACACCTACATGACTATTCTTAAATGGTTCATACCGATGCGACACAGATGACCCAAACGCTTGTGCCATAACTGGTACCTAGTAGCGGAGTCAGAGTGCACATCACAAGCTACATCGCGAGGCATATTGACAGTACAGTCTAATTTGTACAGACCTCTAGGGCGAACCGTGAAGAATAGAGTCACCTACAAAAGAAAAGGTATCAGAATTATAGAAATTACAACCATTTTATCAAAAAGTACACTATAACCTTTTTCTACAGCCTTATAAACAGATATCAAATTACTATTTAAAGAAGGTACATAAATTGCATCTTTTATTTTATTAACAGTAGATGAACCAGAGTGGATTGATATATCACCAATACCGCCGCTGTCTATCTTGGTACCATCTGCAATAGTAACCTTTGTACTAGATTCTGGTGATCTAAAATTTTCGAACCATTCCAATCTCGATGTCATATGCCGGGTCGCTCCTGAGTCTATAGTCCAGTAGTCTTCACAGGCATTAGCACTGGTACCAAGAGCTACCACTGAAGCCGCTTCCTGTGCTTCTTCTTTATCTTTC
This sequence comes from Choristoneura fumiferana, assembly GCF_025370935.1. NCBI lineage: Eukaryota > Metazoa > Arthropoda > Insecta > Lepidoptera > Tortricidae > Choristoneura > Choristoneura fumiferana. The sequence continues at coordinate 6,444,302 of NC_133500.1, forward strand.
TTAAGGACAATCTGGGCGCTTATGACCAGGTTCGTTACAATCATAACAAACAATAGGTTTCTTAACTTTTTGGGCTTGACATCTCGCGAACGTAGAGCAGAATCAAGTTTGGTCGAATCTTCGCTTTTCGACACTTCGTTGAGAAGTTTAGACTTAACTAACTCTGTAGTCACGTTTTGGTTGCTATTCTCAAGTGCCATAATCAAGGGATCAAACCTGAATGTAAGTCCTCCGAGTAAAATAGCAGCAACAGACGAATCTTCAATAGTTTTCCTATGTCAGATAAATCATGCACAGTTGTCATCACTGCATTGATATATGACTCTATATTAGGGAATCTGACAAGCAAAGTCTATAAAGTCTTCGTTCTAAATAAAAGGCGACGACCCATACCTTTATCCTCGTATGCATTCTGTAATGCAGTCCAGGCTTCCGACGCTGTTTTAGCACTTCTTACTTGCGTTATAGCCGAGCCTTCAAGTGTGAGGCATATCTTCGTCAAGGCCTTTTATCAATTTTTGACATAGTATCTGCAGAAATATTATGGCCTTCAGGATACCCTTCTATAGCTTCCCACAAATCCTCATGCATCAAATAGTTTCGCATTTTGAATTTCCAAGAACTATATCCGTCTCTATTAGTTAGACAAAAGTTGGGCAGTGAGAAGAACTAGAACCTCTTACCCCATTGGTATCTCCTCGACTATGAGCCATTGTATCTCAGATCAGCTGTCACAATATCGAAAAATCGGAACTGATATTTTTCACTTTTCGATAAAATCACTTCACAAATAACAATAACATTAATTCATAATTGAAATAGTTTTTCTTCAACAAAGCTTCGTGCTGATAACGTTTTTGTAGTAAATTGTTAAAGAAACGACATGCTTTTGATTGGAATTTGTATTGAAGTAAAGTATAACAATTATGTCAGTCAAGTTAAATATAAGGAAATAGAAATTTGATTACAAAACTTTATAAAAATAGCCAGTACTATATACAACAATAAGAGTACCTATTTTAACATTTTATGTAGTAAAAACAATTCATTTCTGAAAATATGATTCGCTTTTTTTAATCTTTACGGAAACGATATAAACTATCCAATCAAGGGCGTGAAAAGGGGTTTAACTGACCAATATAAAAGGATACTGGGATCAACCACGGTATTGGCAGACCATTTAAAGTATCGACGGAGCTGTATCCTAAGAATTTGATTAATAATTGCACTGCTGAGGACATTTTCATGATAGTTTCTCCGAGTTTATTGTCATTATAAAACAAGAACAAGTATGTAAATGTGTGTGGTAAATATACGCGTCGACGAACAAGTCTTTTTTTTAGTTGAAAATGTGGTGAGTTTGCGTTAATTTTCTCATGCCATTTGATCAGTGTCTGATATTTTGTCAAGGGAACTACAGTGGGTATAAGAATATAATGACACTGATAATTAATTCTTTATAAATGTGGATTTTATGTCTGTGAATTGTACCTACCTATTCATATAGATATTTTTCGTTATTTCAAGTCATCGATTTGCTTAGCTTTGTGACAGTTATAACCTTGTGATTAATTACAATATTGAAAGTTACTACATAAATGACGAAGTGTATAAAATTATGGCAAAAAATTAATAATTGTAAGTTGGGTGTTTTCCGTGTTTTTCATTCCTACATTTTTGATCACACGATTGATTTTATTAAATTAAAACATGTTATAAGGTTGGTTGTTAGGCTCAATATTTTCTGTTTCCCTATGAAACAGGATTTTATAATGAACCCTGATCCTGTGTATTCCATATTATTATTATTTTAGTCCATTAATTCATAAAATCGATTTGCCTTATGATCCGGAGATCCTGCTCCTACTTACCAACTTCATTGCATCCGTCTAGCTATCTTAGCGTGAAAGAGTAAACAACGGAAA